>NC_057795.1:544503580-544636683 GCF_018294505.1 Triticum aestivum
AAAGTCTCACCCTGGACCACATCGTTGTTGATGATCGAAGGAGCCATCGGGCCTAAAGGTGACGACATAGAGGAACTCTCAATGAAAGCACGAATGTCAGTGTCAAAACCGGCGGATCTCGGGTAGGGGGTCCCGAACTATGCATCTAGGCAGATGGGAACAGGAGACAAGGGACACGATGTTTTTACCCAGGTTCGGGCCCTCTCGATGGAGGTAGAACCCTACTCCTGCTTGATTAATATTGATGATATGGGTAGTACAAGAGTAGATCTACCACGAGATCAGAGAGGCTAAACCCTAGAAGATAGCCTATGGTATGATTGCTGTTCGTCCTACGGACTAAACCCTCCGGTTTATATAGACACCTGAGAGGGCTAGGGTTACACAGAGTCAGTTACAATGGGAGGAGATCTACATATCCGTATCGCCAAGCTTGCCTTCCACGCCAAGGAAAGTCCCATCCGGACACGGGACGAAGCCTTCAATCTTGTATCTTTATAATCAGGGAGTCCGGCCAAAGGTCATAGTCCGGCCATCCGGACACCCCCTAATCTAGGACTCCCTCACCGATCTTGCCGATGAAGACGTGAATTCCGCCGAAGGGGACCCGGTACCTGTACTCGATTGAGCCGGCCTCGGGGCCCCAGCCTGCGTCGTCGATGTAGAGCTTGCCGCGACAACTCTTGGTCATCCGGCCCACTGCGTATCCTTTGAGTCCTTCAAAGCTACCCTTCAAGAATTCGAAACCATCGTGCGATTGCCCCACAGTGGGCGCCAACTGTCGTGGAAATATCACGTCACATGTCCTCATAGAAGGACTTAGTCGTGGAGCCATCGCGACGGGTTAGCTTAAAGGGGTTAAACCGGAAAAGGACACGAGGATTTTTATACTAGTTCGGCCCCTTCGATGAAGGTAAAGGCCTACGTCTAGTTGTGATGGGATTATTGGGGTCTCGCTAACCAGGGAGCTAAACAAGCTATGTCTGGCTATCGAGTTGTTGTTTCTTGTCCCTGAACCGCCGCCGGGTCGTCCCCTTATATACACGGGTTGACGCCCGGCCGGTTTACAGAGTCCCGAGGCCGACTCATACAAGTGTACGGCTCGGTCTCTCCTTTCCTTATCTTACAATACAAGTTACATGACTATGGCGGTTTACCATTATGGGCCCTAAACCGCCTTTGGGCTCCGGGCCTCTAAGCTTCATAGTAAAGCACCATCTTCTGAGTCTTGTGGGCTTCAATATAGTTGAGCATGAACCGGGCCCTCCTGGGCAGTTTACACTCAGTAGTTATATCCCCAATGCCGTGTGAACTGGAAGACCTGGGGATGATTTCTACTGCTAAACTATCAGCTGTTGTGTCCTTATCGCCACGTGTCCTGAACTAGTGTTTTCCTGTAGCATTGTTGTCAGGCGTGTTCTCGAGGCTGTACTTGACCACAACAATTTCCTGGCTGTTCCTTCAATTACGAAGGGTGTGGTTCTTGTAAAGCTTCCTAACAAATCTGATGCATCCTGTCTTCATCATCATGTTTATGAGTGGAAAGACCATTCTATTAGGTTCTCCAAGGTTGACAAGATGGTGATGGTGCATGTAGACATCTCTCACGAAGTCCATGGCCTAGTCAGTTATGCGGGGTTCATCCTGTTGGTCGGTGGCAAGAAATAGTCTGCAGAGTTTAATTAGTGCAACTTTGCTTGTCTGTAGTAAGTACAATTGTTCAGTACTTGATTTGTGTTTGTGAACCCTGTATTGTTTATTAGTACTGCCGCTTTTGGTGTGTGGTCAGTCCTAAGAACGGTCTATGTTAATGTCTGTCCACTCAATTCAGTCTGTATATTTTGAAGTATCCAGATCATCTTTTTTGTGAGGGCGGTTTATCAATTATGGTTACACTCCAATATCTGTATGCATTGCAGGGTTTATAGCACCCACTAGGATTTCCAGTCCCATGAATGTTCGGTCCATACGGTTTGTCACGACCTTTGGACTGTCCTGCTTGTGGGAGTAGGCGGGGCCCCTGCATGCCACCCATAGTTGGATGATCAATCTTCTGTTTAGTACTTCAACATAGTGATTTCCTGGTAAGGATTCACTCGTGTCACATCAAGTAAATCTTATTGATTTACTATCTAAATCTTATTGATTTAATGTCATGTTTTCTTTGTTTCATGCAATTTTATGATGCAGGTTTTGCCATGTGACATTCATCACAGAATAAACCGTTTGGTTTGCTCTACGATGGCTATTTTTGCAGGTTTCACTTCTTATGTCGTGTCAGTAATGAAGGCACTATCCATCACTTATATTACTGGAAAAAATTGGATCAGTATGTTGTCTGAGTACAAGCTGAATCCCTATGATGAACTGCAGTTTGGTTTAACAAAAACGCCACAATTAGTCCTTCTCGCGTTTAAAAGAAATGAAGAAAAAAATTGGATCATGGTCACGGATCCTAGTCAAGTTAGAAAGCTGATCATAGCAGACCAGACACGATCGCCACTATCTCGCACATCGGTACCACCTTCAGCAACGGATCGAGCACCGGCAGTTGCTCTAGCACTGACAGTGGCAACAACTCAGTCTGATCCAGCTGAGGATTGGGCACCGACCGCGTCAGCGGATTAGTCTGATCTATCGGAGGATCGAGCATCGACACCGGCACCTGCTCTGACACCGGCACCAGCTCTACATGGAGCACCATCTCTGGAAGCAGCAGCGGCTTCGGCACCTGCACCAGCACTTGCACTTGCATCTGCTCCGGCCCGTGCAGTTGCACCAGCAATAGACTGGGCTGCAGTTCGCACTTCATATACCAAAGTCCTTACAAAAACTGACATGTCCACCTTCTTGGTAAGCATTGGCCGCCCAAGTCCTTCGTTCTTTTTTCTTTCCATGTTGTTTCACATGATTCACTATGTTGCTCTAACTGTTTGGTTATGTCTTCTTGTTTGCAAACAGAGAATTCCTAGAGCAACGAGGGAGTCGTTCAACAATCCGGGCGACTGCGGCCAAGTTTCTCTTACCATGTGCAGCCTTGGTGTGAATGAACCTGCTCAATATACCGTAAGTACAAAGGATGGTCGCATGATGATTGATGCTAAAGGATGGTCAAGGTTCAAATCTAAATCATATCTTGCGGTAGGGGATGATGTCACTTTGAAATTCTTCAGTAGCAGCACGCAATTGCCAAACTGATCTATCCTCCGAGAGATTTTGATGTAATAATCTGGCATGGTGAAACAAGTGTCCTGTGTGTATAAGTAGTAGGACAATATTATTTATCACATGGTATATCGTTGATAGAATTGCAACTCTGATTGCTGGTTAGGAACTGTCGTTCGATTTCATTCCAACAGCTACCGTGCGTTATTCAATTTTGTGTATTCGCCTTGCGACAACATCTAAAACCAGCGCTGTACCGATCGCTTGCAATATGAAAAGCACTGAGGTAGAACACATGGGCCCCCAAACATGCAGGGTGGGCCTGCGGCCCAAAGTCCAGAACCATGAGCCTGTCTGAGTATTATATTCTCAGCTGAACCCCCATAAAAAAAGCTGAACCCCCATAATGCCTGTGCGTTGCACGTAACATCAAGATGTATTTGTATGAGTATTTTATCTTGTGAGAGAAAAGGATGAACGAGGGAAGGCCTTATTTGCAAATGTGGAGAGGTGTGTGGGTACCTTTTTGCAAAATTGCCATAGTTTCCTTCCTATCCGTCAGATATAAATCGGACGGCCTATATTGCAGGATGGCAGGCACACCATCATCACCAACTCGTCTATACTATGTTAAAAACAACTCTGTTTTTTATAATTATATATGTTATATATATTCCCCTTGATTTTTCTTATGTATAAAGTTTTGATATAAAAGATTTGTATATTTCTTTACAGAGGGAGTATCTCTCTGTCAAAAAATATATTTATGTTTAACTAGTTACTCATGTCTTTCTACTTCCTTTCGCTGATATGTGGGGCAACCGGCAACGGGGTCCATGTGCCATATGCACAAATTAGAGTTCACAATTGCACGGTAGACACACCCCGGTCGTAGCGCAGCAGTAATGCCCAATGAGCCGTCAAATCACAAATCCACCCCTTTCCAGCTTTAGCAGTAAGCTGGACGGACGAAGCGTCAATATTTCACTGGGCCTGAATCCCCTTCTCCCTCGGCTGCTTGTTCAGAGAAAACCCCCTCTCGTTGATTGCATAGGGTTTTCTCATGGAGAACCAAGTACGAATTCTTCATCCATCCCCGATAAATCCAAGTCCCTTGGTCGTAGGTAATCCTAGGATGGCAGCCGCCGCCGTTGATGCATTTTTCTTCCTACTGAATCTAGTGTGTTTCATTTGCAGTGCCCAAAGTGCGAGTATCCTACAGGTTTCTGCGCCCTCGGCGAGATGCCACACTTGTTCCTTCTCATCCTAACACATGATTTTGAGACGCGCACAGTATGTTCCTAGAATCCTCTTTTCTATCCGGGAGGGTGGTTTTTTTTTGAACATGTTGTCGTCCAATTTGGAAATTTGGATTGCTATATTTGGATAAAAGGTACTACTAGTATGATGGTCAACACTGAGGTGAAGGAGGAGGTTATTTCTAGATTTGGATAGGGAATACATTGTGTTCTCATATTATTTTTCCTGCAGTGTATTATTTGCTCTGCCAGAACACATGTACTCAAGATGCTCGGCCTTGCCATAACTGAATACACTAGTTTAATGGTCACAGTGAAGACAAGCCATGGATATAATTTCTGAGTTGGCTTCATGAACCAAGAAGATCGCTGCTTTTTTTATGGCAGAACTTAGATAAACTTTCTCAAGTGTTACAGACTGAAAGTTGGCGCACGAATGTTGATGGAAATAGCAGAACCTGGTCTCATCTTTAGTGCGATCTTCCACCCCGACGTCATTCCAATTGTTCATCCATGTAAGTTTTGTATCTGGTTCTTGCTTGTTGCCTCGACTACTTCTTAATCCACCTATTCTGTCTAACTAATCACAATTTAACTTTAGAAGCAGCAACGAATCTCTCACTAAGATGCTACTTCTAACTAATATTTTCTTATAATTGGTGGCACGTGTAGGGTTTTTCAGAGTTAAGCAGGCTGCTCATTTGTTATTCGGTAGTAACTCGGCTGTTACTGATGGCACTGAAGTTGACTGGGACGACATCCATAAGTTCCTACACTTTATTGATCCTCTTGAGGTCCTTGTGGGGCGTTTCAATGGTGGAAGTCCACGTGGGATATGTGTGCCACTGCTACACTCATTGAACAGGTCCAACTATGTCGAGAAACTTATGGTACGAGCTGTTTTCTGTTATATATGTTGTTCCTAAACTATTGCTTACACACAGTTTTACAGTTGTGATCTTCTTGAAAAAGAAACTGCCCAGTTCTATTGTTCCTATACAGATGCCTGACCATGGTCGGGTCATACTTGCGCTTGGTCACAACATGATGTTTATGTCAACCTACTCAATTCCCCTTGAAGGTGAAAAGATACTTATTCATGGGTGTCGGTGTCAAAACTGGCGGATCTCGGGTAGGGGGTCCCGATCTGTGCGTCTTAGGCTGATGGTAATAGGAAGCGAGGGACACAATGTTTACCCAGGTTCGGGCCCTCTCGATGGAGGTAAAACCCTACTTCCTGCTTGATTAATATTGAAGATATGAGTAGTACAAGAGTAGATCTACCACGAGATCGTAGAGGCTAAACCCTAAGAGCTAGCCTATGATGGTATGATTGTAATTGTGATCGGCCTTTTAAGGACCATCCTCGCCGGTTTATATACACGCCGGAGAGGTCTAGGGTTTACATGGAGTCGGTTACAAGGAAGGAAACACAATATCCGGATCGCCAGGCTTGTCTTCCACGCAAAGGAGAGTCCCATCCGGACACGGGACGGAGTCTTGAGTCTTGTATCTTCACGCTCCAATAGTCCGGACGATGTATATAGTCCGGCTGTCCGGATATCCCCTAATCCAGGACTCCCTCAGTAGCCCCTGAACCAGGCTTTAATGAGGATGAGTCCGACGCGCAGTCTTGTCTTAGGCATTGCAAGGCAGGTTCCATCTCCGAATACTCCAATGCACCTATTACGACGAACAGTGTTCGGCTTCTCATCAATGTTGTACTCCTCAGCTTCAGTGCCTCAATAATGACCATTTCCACGTGTCGAGCGAATGTGAGGAGTCGAGGCATTTTTGCATTTGCCACCCCTGATCCTTCGGGCTAGCCGTCTATTTGAAGAGACGGGGATTCCCAGGTCCAAACCTCACTCTTCCCCCTCGAGCAAGCATCCAACAAAACGCCCCGGAAAAACCATTCCAACATGGCCGATCGTCGCAGCTCTTCTGCTCTCTCCCCTTGCTCCAAGCCGGGGGACTGGGAAGAGTGTTCAGTTCCTCATGGCCGTTTGATAGAGTTACAAACCCAAGGGTTTCTCCCACTCGTGTTCATGGTCCCCGTTCGAGCCGGAATAGCCACCTATAATGGCGGGGAACAAGCGGAGAGATCTCCTAATCCGTCTCCAGAGGAGCGAATATGCCTCATTCCACATCTGTTAAGGGGCATCGGGTTTCCTATCCACCCGTTCCTTCGAGGGCTCCTGGAGTTCTACGGCCTCCAGTTGCACAACTTTACCCCAGCTTCCGTACTACATATAGCAAGGTACGTCGCCCTTTGTGAGCTATTTCTAGGATGCGAGGCTCACTTCCGATTATGGAAGAAGCTGTTCTGCCTTGTTCCCCGCAACCAGGGAGAGTCCCTATGCCAAGTGTGCGAGGCCGAAGTATGGCGTATCGCCGAGACCGGATACCTATCCGACACTCCCAAAAAGGCACGAGAGAACTGGCCTTCGGAGTGGTTCTACATTGATGACGTTCCCCTTCCGGATCCAGTCCGGACAGGTCTCCCCAAGTTCAGTAACGCCCCACCGAGGGCACGTCTAAGATGGCGCCCCCGAGGCCCCCAAGAGGAGGACACTAGGGAGATACACTTCCTGATGAGCAAGATAAAGTTGCTGGCCAAATCCGAACTGACGATAGTCGAGGTTATGGCAATATGCATAATGCAGGGAGTGCAACCGCTTCAATATCGGGGCAATCCCATGTGGCATTTCAACGGGGAAGACGATGCCACCCGTTGTGGTTGTAATGGTCCGGACTCCGCCACTGCTCTGGCAAGGATACTGTCCGATTTATACAAAGGAGAAGACGAAGACTTCCTGCACATCAAACCCTGGGACGGATTCTCCATGTACAATCCCCCAAACTAGGTAAGTCGTCATTCATTTTACCACTTCACTTATTGTGGCGTTCTCGCTAAGATTACCTGCCTCGATATTTCCGAGCAGGAACTAAGGAGGCCCATAGAAGGAATCTCCAACCCTTCCCCGCAGACAGAGGACCCCAAAAGGGCCCTGGATCCAGGACTCGAAGAAGATTCGGATATGACCGTGGAGCTTGTCAACGGGATATTTTATCGGGCGAGCTGTGATGGCGCCTCAGTGGCTATTACTACCGATTATCCCGGACTGCTACCTACGTCGCGTGTGAGCCAAGCCGAAGACTCTATCCTCCGAAGAGGATACCTTCCTGATGTCATGCCTTACCCCTGAAGCGTCGTGTTTTTGCAGAGACGACGGTCGGACCGCAGGGCCGAGCCCCTAGGGACCTGTCGAATACAGGTGTCCAAATTGGGTGGGCTCAAGAGGAAGGCGGTTAAGGCCGAAACACCGCTACAGAGGTAAGGCAAAAACCTGTCATGTAATTATTGTATTTGAAGTATAAGAGCGCCCTTTACATCCTGGCAAGAAGAGGAGTATCCGGACTATATCCGGGGATCCTGCCAATCACGCCTCCACCAGTTGGATTCCAGAACCGGCTTCGAGAGAGGAGGTGGATGTGGGGCCGATGCCGCATAGTCCTCTGACAGAGGACGCAGATATGCTCTCTGCCACGAATTCCAAAGTAGAGAGCGCCATGAATCACCATCGTCGACGGGCCGTGCTTCGCAACAACATATTTTCCGAAGAAGCATTCGGGGGACGCATACATCCGAGCTGCTCAAGGCGGGCTTTCTCGGGCGACGGACCAGTATACCAAAGATATACGGGTAGGAAAGTTTGATAAGCATGTATAGAAGTAGCCCCTGAGACTTGAAACGGTTGGAACAACTGTTTTAACGATCAATTTATGTGCAGGTTCTTGTAGATAAGAATGAGCAATTGTCTCGGGAGCTGGAGGGGTGCAAGACCCAACTGAGGGCCATGGTTGCCAAGCTAGAGGAATCCCAGAAGGCCTCATCTGGTAACATTTATCTCGATTGTACGAAAATGCACCAGTTAGTAAGTGGCTGGTATGACGAGTTTAACAGAAAATTCTGCAGATAACCTCAGGGTGAATCCGGAGGGCGGAAGGGATGACGAGTCTCATCTCCAGAGGCAGCTAATGGCTGGCGAGTGCATTCTTACGCAAGTTAAGCAGGAGAAGAATAATCTTCAAGATGCCAATGTTCGGCTGGACGTGGAATTGAAAGACGTCCGCACGCAGCTAGCGGGCTCCGTGAAGGAGAACAAAAGGCTTCGCTGCGGCATTTATTGTAAGTGCCTAGACGAACTATAGTATAGTTCAGCGAGGAAGTATATTGAAAGAGTTTTGCTTGTAGGAATGTTAACGGGTCGCCCTTAGAAGGAGATGCCCGCATCTGCAGGCGATTTACTGCAAGACCTCTTATAACAGCACGAGCGAGCTTGGCAGGCGATGCAGGGCGTTGCTCAGGCCTTGTGGCCATCAAGCTTCCTGCCGAATGGCATGGGGGAGCTTGTGGACATGCTTCAAGGAGCACGTTGGCGCTTCTGATTGTGGAAGATGTCAGCCTGCCGGCAAGGTGCAAGAGAAGCATGGGCTATGGTGAAGACGCGCTACACCAAGCTGGAGCCGAACCATATGGCCGAAGTCGGACCGGTAGGGCCAGATGGGCAAGAAATTCCCGTGAGTCTGGTATATGACCAGGTGGCGTTAGCCGCAAAGTATTCTCAACAGGATTGTAAGCTAGATAGCCCGTTGGATGGTATAGAGGAGGAATATAGTCAGTCCATGTGACTGTGTAATTCAATGGACATAAGTAGCCCCTAGCCGGATTAAAATCATTTGTCATGGCAGACCTTTTCACTTCAGCCCCCGGATACTACAGTCCGGGGTGTGTCCGAATACCCACTCAGTTATACAAAACTAGGGTATGCGTGGAAACCAGGCATAGGGGTCATAAGTGCTTGAACAGACAAGTACCCAACTAGTTATGTTATATTACATGGATAGTAAGAAACATCTTCCAGGGAGAATAGTTCCGTTAGGGGTTCCTTTCCCTGGGTACGCATGCGATAATGCACATGTCCGGACTGCGAACGATGGCGTAGGATACACGACTTCTGGGGATTTACGTTGTAATAAATGAATACATCTTTTGTTCACTGACCGAATATTCTCTTAAGGAAACTAGCTTTCGGCTTCACCCAGTCTGAGGTACACATCCGGCTTAACCGACAGTAACAATCGCAGAGGTGCTCCCCTTATGCCCTAGCCGAATTAACGAGAAAGTAGGGCATAAACACAAGAGCCAGGCAACCCATCTTGGCCACATCTTAAGTCATATCGATGCATATAATGGTGAAGAAAAGGCACATGTGGAAAAGAAATGCACATGTGATGGGCGAAAAGCCATTAGAGTAATTATTTTTAGCTTCCCTATAGGAAGCCCCTAGGTGCTTCTTACACACATAGTGCGGCCGGAGTTATCCGGAAGTCCGTACTATATTAAATATTTTGTGTGAAGAGGAAGAAAAGTCGAGAAAGGAAAAGGGATGGCGCATAAATAAAAGGGAGGGAGTAAGGAGACGAACATTGAGTTCAGCGTTAGGCGTAGAATCTCCGGAGTCTTGCCGCGTTCCATGGGTTTGGCTCGAGTCTGTTATCGGATGCATTACGTAAGCGGTATGCTCCTCCGGTGAGAACTTTGTCAATGACGAAGGGACCTTCCCACTTGGGTTTGAGCTTGTCCTTCTTCTTCTCCGGTAGGCGTAGAACGAATTCGCCAATATTGTAAGTTTTGGCCCGTACTTCTCTGCTTTGGTATCGTCGAGCCTGCTGTTGATAGAATGCGGAGCGGGCTTTTGCGACATCGCGCTCCTCCTCCAGGGCATCCAGGTTATCCTGCCGATCTAATTCGACTTCCTTCTCTTTGTACATGCGTACGCGTGGCGAATCGTGTATTATGTCGCAGGGTAGTACTGCTTCCGCGCCGTACACCATAAAAAATGGTGTGTATCCGGTGGTGCGATTCAGCGTGGTCTGCAGCCCCCAGAGTACGGAGTCGAGCTCCTCGACCCAGTGTGTATCTGACTCTGTCAAAGATCACACTAGTCTGGGTTTGATGCCGATCATGATGAGACCGTTTGCCCGTTTGACCTAGCCATTTGTTTGGGGATGGTAGACGGAAGCGTAATCGAGCTTAATGCCCATTTTGCCGCACAAAGTTTTCACTTCATCGACTGTGAAATTGGAGCCATTATCAGTGATGATGCTGTTAGGGACGCCGTATCGGTGTACGGCCCCGGATATGAAGTCTATGACTGGTCCAGATTCGGCCGTTTTGACTGGTTTCGCTTCTATCCATTTGGTGAACTTGTCCACCATGACCAATAAGTATTTTTTCTTATGGCTTCCCCCTTTAAGAGGTCCGACCATATCCAGCCCCCAGACCACGAAGGGCCAAGTTATGGGGATTGTTTGGCATATGACTCTGATTGGCGAAGAGCTGGCAACCAACGCAGTGTTGGACAAGGTCCTGTGCGTCTGCTCGGGCCGTTGGCCAATAAAAGCCTGTACAGAAGGCCTTGCTGCTAGTGCTCGAGCTGCGGCGTGGTGCCCGCCCAGTCCGGCATGGATTTCAGCCAAGAGCTGCCGCCCTTCCTCTTCGGAGATGCATCTTTGGAGCACTCCCGTAGCACTTTTCTTGTAGAGTTCCCCTTCGTGGACCTTGTAAGCCTTAGAACACAGGACGATGCAGCGTGCTTTATTTTGGTCCTCGGGGAGCTCCTGCCTATTTAGGTGGGCTAGGAAAGGTTCAGTCCACGGGGCAACTACGACCATGATTTCATGGGCCGAAGATGTAATTTCGATGGCAGAGCCTCCGATTATGTCTGACGGTTCGGAATCTGGGGGTGAGTTTGGGTCCGTGCTAGTTTTGCCAGACTCCCCTTCCCATACTACGGATGGTTTGAACAACCTTTCTAGGAATATGTTAGGTGGGACAGGGTCGCGTTTAGCGTCGATGCGGACGAGGATGTCAGCCGCTTGATTGTTTTCTCGAGCCACATGGTGGAATTCGAGCCCCTCGAACCGAGCTGACATTTTGAGGACGGTAGTACGGTAGGCTGCCATTTTCGGATCCTTGGCATCAAAGTCTCTGTTAATTTGTGATATTGCGAGGTTCGAATCCCCACGCACCTCCAGGCATTGGATGCCCATAGAGACTGCCATCCGAAGACCGTGCAACAGAGCCTCATATTCGGCTGCATCGTTGGAGTTTGTGTATAATATTTGGAGGATGTACTGAACCATGTCTCCGGTGGGAGACGTCAGGACTACACCCGCTCCCAATCTGGCCAGCATTTTAGAGCCGTCGAAGTGCATGATCCAGTTGGAGTACGCTCCATACTCTTTAGGGAGTTCGGCTTTTGTCCATTCGGCGACAAAGTCTGCCAGTACTTGCGACTTGATGGCCCGCCATGGTTTGTATGTTACGTCGAACGGAAGGAGCTCGATGGCCCATTTAGCAATCCGGCCCGTAGCGTCGTGGTTATTTATTATGTCATTGAGTGGTACTTCAGATGCCACCGTAATCGAACACTATTGAAAGTAGTGTTGCAGCTTACGGGATGCCATGAACACTGCGTATGCTATTTTTTGGTAGTGTGGGTATAGGGATTTGCATGGGGTGAGGACTGTGGATACGTAATAAACCGGCTTTTGGAGCGGCAATTTGTATATGTCAACATCTCGTTCGACGACGAGCACTGCGCTTACAACTTGATGTGTTGCAGCTATGTACAGTAGCATAGGCTCGCCGATGTTTGGCGCTGTTAGGACTGGATTACTGGCTAGTAAGGTCTTTATTTCATCGAGTCCGGCTGCGGCTGCATCCGTCCACATGAAGTGTTCGGTGCATCGAAGTAGGCGGTAAAGAGGTAATGCCTTTTCTCCTAGCCTGGAGATAAAGAGCCTCAAAGCGGCCATGCATCCAACTTGTTTCTGGATGTGCTTGAGGTCTGTTGGTATAGCCAACTATGACAGAGCTCGGATTTTTACCGGATTCGCTTCAATTCCTCTATTGGAAACAATGAATCCCAGCAGTTTCCCCGAGGGGACGCCCTTGATGTCGTATGTCCGGAGGTTATCAAATGTAAGCCTCAAGTCATTTATTAGGGTTTCGACGTGCCTTGTTTTTATGACCACGTCGTCCACGTATGCCTCCACTGTTTTGCCGATTTTTTCCAGGCATGTTTGAATCATGCGTTGATAGGTTGCACCGGCATTCTTAACCCCGAAAGGCATAATGTTGAAGCAAAAAGGGCCATATGGCGTTATGAAAGCTGTTGCAGCTTGGTCAGACTCTGCCATCTTTATTTGATGGTATCCAGAGTATGCGTCGAGAAAACACAATGAGTCGTGTCCAGCTGTGGCATCGATGATTTGATCGATGCGAGGGAGGGGAAAGGGATCCTTGGGGCAAGCCTTGTTGAGGTCTTTGAAATCGACGCATAGGCGCCAGGATTTGTCCTTCTTTGGTACCATTACCAAATTTGCCAGCCAATCCGGATGTTTGATATCTCTGATGAATCCGGCCTCAAGTAGCTTGGCTAGCTCTTCCCCCATTGCTTGTCGTTTAGGCTCTAAAAATTACCTTAGGGTCTGTTTGACATGTTTGTATCCCTTTAGTCTGTTAAGGCTATGTTCGGCCAATCCGCGCAGGATGCCCGACATGTCCGATGGGTGCCAGGAAAAAATGTCCCAGTTTAGGCGTCAAAACTCCTGTAGTGCGGCGTCCATTGCGGGGTTCAACTGTGTCCCGATGGAAGCTGTCTTCGTGGGGTCCGTTGGATGGACTTGGAATTTGACTATCTCGTCTGCGGGTTTAAATGAGGTGGACTTGGGTCGCTTGTCGAGTATCACGTTGTCCCTGTCCATGGTGGCCCGCAGTGTTGTTAATTCTTCGGTTGCTAGGGCTTCAGATAATGCTTGCAGGGCTAGTGTTGCGGTTTTGTTTTCGGCGCGAAGTGAGATGTCCGGATCACTGGCTAGAGTGATGATTCCATTGGGCCCAGGCATTTTAAGCTTCATGTACCTGTAATGGGGTATAGCTTGAAAGCTTGCGAACGCGTCCCGCCCTAGAAGGGCGTGGTATCCGCTGCTAAAAGGAGCCACCTGGAATGTGATTTCTTCGGACCTATAATTCTTCGGGGTGCCGAATACCACATCGAGTGTGATTTTTCCCGCACACCGCGCTTCCCGACTAGGGATAATTCCCCTGAAGGTTGTGGCGCTTTGCTCAATGCGGCTTTTGTCAATTTCCATCTTGTTGAGCGTTTCTTCATAGATCAAGTTTAATCCGCTTCCGCCGTCCATGAGTACTTTAGTGAGCCGAAAGCCATCCACGATTGGGCTAAGGACCAGAGCGGTTGGTGTTCGAACAGTCTGGAATCGAGGTTCATCACTGGCATTGAAAGTTATAGCAGTGTCACTCCAGGGGTTTATCTTTGCCACATGGCAGATTTCAGTGGAGCTTCGATGAGGTCGCTTGCGCCTATTGTTTGAGGCGAATGTCTCGAAGACTGTTAGTATCGTATTGTGTTCCTTGGCGGGATGTTGTTCTGCTTTATGGCTCACGAGGAGATCCTTGCCGCTTTTTGCTACCTGTCGGAGTATCCAACATGCCCTAAGGCTATGGGTTGGTGTTGTGTCCGGCGTACTGTGAAGCTTACATGGCCCATTGAGCCATTCTTCCAATACGGTTCCACGCCCTGGGGCGGGTTTCGACTTTTTGGGGATTGGATCTGCCGACCTTCGAGAGTTCGCCGGTTTTGGTGAGAGCCGGGCTATCCCAAAATTCTGTTTGGGTTTTCTAGGCACTTTCCATCGCACAGTATTTTTGTACTATGGTTGCTAAGTCAGCAAGGTGTACTATGTCACGGTGAATTATAGCGTTAAGGATTCCTTTGTCCACACAATTTTTGTAGAAAAGTGAGACTGCGTCCTCCTTGCGACAGTCCTTGACCTTATTTAACACAAGGAGGAATCTGGCCCAGTAGCGATGTACTGTCTTGTGGGGCTCTTGTCTGATATGGGAGAGACGGCTTAAGCACAGATGGGTGTCCGTGGATGAGTCCGGATTCTGATCCGGCCTAGCGCCTAGGGGCAGGGGAGCCACTGAGTTCGACAGCTCGGGATCCGGGATGCTGCCCAATTTTTCTGGCCGAATACCCGATCCTAAGTCTGAGATCTGGGCCATATCTTCGCTCGAGCGGGAGTTCAGCTCAGGGAGCTCGGTGATCCGGACACGATTCGTCCTCAAAATAGAGGGGTAATCCGTATGTGGTTCTTCCACTACCGCTATCTCATGGGTGGCCGACGGGGATCTAATGTCCCTTTGGTCAGGTTTAAGCCCGATCTTGTCATAGTCTGTAGCGTCTCCCAGAACGGCGATGTGATCCAAGAGCTCATTAAGGGAGGAGAGCTCCATTGGATCCATCTGTTCGGCGAGTTATGAACCGACGCGAAGGTTATGCTTGATGACCCGAGAGGCCATCATCGGCGCGGCCGCCGATGGGGCAGCCATGATGAAGCCGCCAAGTCGGAGAGTTTGGCCTACAGCCAGAGCTCCCCCCGAGGTAATGTTGTCCTTGATGACGAGACAAGCCATCGAGCCTTGTAGCGACGACACAGAGGAACTCTCAATGAAAGCACCAATGTCGGTGTCAAAACTGGCGGATCTCGGGTAGGGGGTCCCGATCTGTGCGTCTTAGGCTGATGGTAATAGGAAGCGAGGGACACAATATTTACCCAGGTTCGGGCCCTCTCGATGGAGGTAAAACCCTACTTCCTGCTTGATTAATATTGAAGATATGAGTAGTACAAGAGTAGATCTACCACGAGATCGTAGAGGCTAAACCTAAGAGCTAGTCTATGATGGTATGATTGTAATTGTGATCGTCCTTCTAAGGACCATCCTCTCCGGTGTATATAGACACCAGAGAGGGCTAGGGTTTACATGGAGTCGGTTACAAGGAAGGAAACACAATATCTGGATCGCCAGGCTTGTCTTCCACGCAAAGGAGAGTCCCATCCGGACACGGGACGGAGTCTTGAGTCTTGTATCTTCACGCTCCAATAGTCCGGATGATGTATATAGTCCGGCTGTCCGGATACCCCCTAATCCAGGACTCCCTCAATGGGTGGTCTCAAATAATGAAGGCCCGTCCATCTTGGAGAATAGGACAGAAGATTATGTTCATGCTTTTCCATGGCTCTAAAGCGAATATCCTGTTTATTGACCACATTACGAGATGAAGTCGCTTTCAGAAGGTTGTGGATGCGCGGGGTGGCGCCCGTGCCTTGTCCTAGGGCTTGGCGGCCTCACCCTTGGTTAACTGTAGGA
Organism: Triticum aestivum; assembly: GCF_018294505.1. Taxonomy (NCBI): domain Eukaryota; kingdom Viridiplantae; phylum Streptophyta; class Magnoliopsida; order Poales; family Poaceae; genus Triticum; species Triticum aestivum. The sequence goes on from NC_057795.1 coordinate 544,519,310, forward strand.
AAAGTAGCACTGTTCGAGGCGTGCTTTGTACGGTTGAACCTGTATAAGTACTCATACTGCTTTCAGCTTTGGTTGTTAAGTGCCCCTATTGGTTTCAGTTAAGGTTGTTAAGTACTCCTGCTGCTTTTACAGTCTGTCGTGTTTCTTCAGTCCTGTCTTCCTCCAGCCGCCAAAACCAAACCAGCGCCAGTTGGGCCGCCTGCTTCCGCCTCCCATGGCTGGCTGCGCCTCAGCGCATGCATCGCCGCCCCACCGTCTCCTAAATCGTTAACACCGACGTCCTCCGCGCGCTTTGGTGCGCTCGCCGCGGCACCGCCCTCTCGCGTTGTCAACATGGTCAACAAACAACAGGAATCGACAGAAGTACGTGTAGAGGATGACAGTAGGGGCCCACCACGTCAGCGTATGGAAAAGTAAAATGCTTCCTCCTAGTGTTTTCCTCACATCTGGGACCCACGACATTGTGTGCATATATAGTCAATAGACAAGAGAACAAAACCAGATTGGCTGATGCTACGTCTTGAGCTTGCATTGGTTTTCCATGAAGAGGAAAGGGTGATGCACCACAGTAGCGTAAGTATTTCCCTCAGTTTTGTTATCAATCCAGTAGGAGGCTCCTCACAAGACCCACAAACCTACACAAACAAACAAAGAACTCACAACCAACGCGATAAAGGGGTTGTCAATCCCTTCACAGCCACTTGCAAAAGTGAGATCTGATAGAGATAATATGATAAGATAAATATATTTTTGGTATTTTATAATATAGATGCAGAAAATAAAGATGCAAATAAAAGTAGATTGAAAGCTTATATGATAAAAGATAGACCCGGGGGCCATAGGTTTCACTAGAGGCTTCTCTCAAGATAGCATTAGTATTACGGTGGGTGAACAAATTACTATCGAGCAATTGATAGAAAAGCAAATGATTATGAGATTATCTAGGCATGATCATGTATATAGGCATCACGTCCGTGACAAGTAGACCGACTCCTGCCTGCATCTACTACTATTACTCCACACATTGACCGCTATCCAGCATGCATCTAGAGTATTAAGTTCATAAGAATAGAGTAACGCATTAAGAAAGATGCCATGATGTAGAGGGATAAACTCAAGCAATATGATATAAACCCCAACTTTTTATCCTCGATGGCAATAATACAATACGTGCCTTGCAACCCTTTCTATCACTGGGTAAGGACACCGCAAGATTGAACCCAAAGCTAAGCACTTCTCCCATGGCAAGAAAGATCAATCTAGTAGGCCAAACCAAACCGATAATTTGAAGAGACTTGCAAAGATAACTCAATCATACATAAAAGAATTCAGAGAAGATTCAAATATTATTCATAGATAAACTTGATCATAAACCCACAATTCATCGGATCTCGACAAACACACTGCAAAAAGATTTTACATCGAATAGATCTCCACAAGAGAGGGGGAGAACATTGTATTGAGATCCAAAAAGAGAGAAGAAGCCATCTAGATAATAACTATGGACCCGAAGGTCTGTGGTAAACTACTCACAACTCATCAGAAGGGCTATGGTGTTGATGTAGAAGCCCTCCGTGGTGGATTCCCCATCCGGCAGAACATCGACGACGGCTCCAATATGGGATCTCGCGGATACAGAAGGTTACGGTGGCGAAAATATTTCTTTGGAGGATCCCTGGATGTTTTCAGGGTATGTAGGCTTATATAGGAGGAAGAAGTACGTCGGTGGCCGCCCAAGGGGCCCACGAGACAGGGGGGCGCGCCCAGGAGGGGTGGGCACGCCCTCCTATCTCGTGGCCGCCTCGGTTGCTTCTTGGCTTGCACTCCAAGTCCTCTGGATCATGTTCATTCCAAAAATCACGCTCCCGAAGGTTTCATTCCGTCTGGACTCCGTTTGATATTCCTTTTCTTCGAAATACTGAAATAGGCAAAAAAAAATAGCAATACGGGCTGGGCCTCCGGTTAGTAGGTTAGTCTCAAAAGTGATATAATTGTGTAAAATAAAGCCCATAAACATCCAAAACAGGTAATATAATAGCACAGAACAATCAAAAATTATAGATATGTTGGAGACGTATCAAGCATCCCCAAGCTTAATTCCAGCTCGTCCTCGACTAGGTAAATGATAAAAACAGAATTTTTGATGTGGAATGCTACCTATCATAATTTCTCAATGTAATTTCTCTTTATTGTGGCATGAATGTTCAGATCCAAATGATTCAAAATAAAAGTTCATATTGACAAAAGAAATAGTAATACTTCAAGCATACTAATAAAAGCAATCATGTCGTCTCAAAATAACATGGCTAAAGAAAGTTCATCCCTACAAAATCATATAGTTAGGCTATGCTTCATTTCCGTCACACAAAGATGTTCCCAACTTCTATACCCCCGATGACAAGCCAAGCAATTGTTTCGTACTTAAATAATCTCAAACTTTTTCAACCTTCACGCAATACATGAGCGTGAGCCATGGATATAGCACTATGGGTGGAATAGAATAATGATTGGGGATTGTGTGGAGAAGACAAAAAGGAGAAAGTCTCATATTGACAAGGATAATCAACGGGCTATGGGAATGCCCATCAATTGATGTCAACATGAGGAGTAGGGATTGCCATGCAACGGATGCACTAGAGCTATGAATTAATGAAAAGCTCAACAAAAGAAAACTAGTGGGTGTGCATCCAACTTGCTTGCTCATGAAGACCTAGGGCATTTGAGGAAGCCCATCGTAGGAATATACAAGCCAAGTTCTATAATGAAAAATTCCCACTAGTATATGAAAGTGACAACATATGAGACTCTCTATATGAAAAACATGGTGCTACTTTGAAGCACAATATACGAGACTCACTACATGAAGAACAAGGTGCTACTTTGAAGCACAAGTGTGGAAAAAGAGATAGTAGCATTGCCCCTTTTTATTTCTTTATTTTTTTTTCTTTTTTTTTCTTTGGCCTTTCTTTTTTTCTTTTCTTTTCTTTTGGACTTTCTTTTTTTTCTTTTCTTTTGGGCAATGCTATAATAATGATGATCATCACACTTTTATTGATTACAACACATGAATTACAACTCGAAACTAGAACAAGATATGACTCTATATGAATGCCTCCGGTGGTGTACCGGGATGGTGCAATGAATCAAGAGTGACATGTACGAAAATTATGCATGGTGGCTTTGCCACAAATACAATGTCAACTACATGATCATGCAATGGCAGTATGACAAAAGTAATGTATGTCATGATGACGATGAACGGAATGGTGGAAAGTTGCATGGCAATATATCTCAGAATGGCTATGGAAATGCCATAATAGGTAGGTATGGTGGCTGTTTTGAGGAAGATATAAGGAGGTTTATGTGTGATAGAGCGTATCATATCACGGGGTTTGGATGCACCGGCAAAGTTTCCACCAACTCTCAAGGTGAGAAAGGGCAATGCACGGTACCGAAGAGGCTAGCAATGATGGAAAGGTAAAAGTGCGTATGATACATGGACTCAACATTAGTCAAAAGAACTCATATACTTATTGAAAAAATTTAGAAGTCATCAAAAACTAAGCACTACGTGCATGCTCCTAGGGGGATAGATTGGTAGGAAAAGACCATCACTCGTCCCCGATCGCCACTCATAAGGATGCACAAGCCAGGTACACTTCATGTTTCAAATTTGTTACACAACTTTAACCATACGTGCATGCTACGGGACTTGCTAACTTCAACACAAGAATTCTTTAAATTCATAATCACCCAACTAGCATGACTTTAATATCACTACCTCCATATCTCAAAACAATTATCAAGTATCAAGTTGATCATAGCATCCAATTCACTTCCTATGATAGTTTTTATTATACCCAACTTGGATGCTCATCATTCTAGAACCAATTTATAACCATAGCAAATACCATGTTGTTATAAAAGACTCTCAAAATAATATAAGTTAAGCATGAGAGATCATTAATTTCTTCAAAATTAAAACACCGCCGTGCTCTAAAAGATATAAGTGAAGCAATAGAGCAAAACTATCTAGCTCAAAAGATATAAGTGAAGCACATAGAGTATTCTAATAAATTTCAACCGAGTAGGCATATCCCAAAAGGTGTGTTACAGCAAGGATGATTGTGGTAAACTAAAAAGAAAAGACTAATATAATACACGACGCTCCAAACAAAACACATATCATGTGGCGAATAAAAATATAGCTCCAAGTAAAGTTACCAATGAACGAAGACGAAAGAGGGGATGCCTTCCGGGGGCATCCCCAAGCTTAGGCTTTTGGCTATTCTTGAATATCTTGGGGTGCCTTGGGCATCCCCAAGCTTAGGCTTTTTCCACCCTTTATTCAATAGTCCATCAAATCTTTACCCAAAACTTGAAAACTTCACAACACAAAACTCAACAGGAAATCTCATAAGCTCCGTTAGCGAAAGAAAACAAAACCACCACATAAGGTACTATAATGAACTCATTCTTTATTTATATTGGTGTTAAACATACTGTATTCCAAGTTCTCTATGGTTCATACCCTTACATACTAGCCATAGATGCATCAAAATAAGCAAATAACACACAAAAACAGAATCTGTCAAAAACAGAATAGTCTGTAGCAATCTGTAACTAACGCAAACTTCTGGAACCTTAAAAATCCTACCAAAATAGGACGTCCTAAACAATTTGTTTATTGAACAGAAGCAAAATGAATCAATGCAAAAGCTCGTTCCTGTGATTTATTGAATTTTTTCTCGTGAGCGCAAAGTTTCTGTTTTTCAGCAGAATCAAATCAACTCATATCATAGGTTATCCTATAGGTTCTACTTGGCACAAACACTAATTAAAACATGAAAACACATCTAAACAGAAAGTAGATGCAAGATTTATTACTAAACAGGAACAAAAACAAAAACCACAAAGAAACTTGGGTTGCCTCCCAACTAGCGCTGTCGTTTAACGCCCCTAGCTAGGCATAAAAGCGAAGATAGATCTAAGTAGTGCCATCTTTGGCACTTGATTCATAGGTAGCTTGCATGATAGATTCATAAAGTAATTTGACTTTCTTTCTTGGAAAGTGCTCCATGAATTTCTTTAATGGAAATTGTAATCTAATATTCCCTTCCTTCATATCAATAATCGCACCAATCATTCTAAGGAAAGGTCTACCAAGAATAATAGGGCAAGAAAGATTGCAATCTATATCAAGAACGATAAAATCAACGGGCACCAAATTTCTATTTGCAACAATTAGAACATTATTGATTCTTCTCATTGGATTTTTAATGGTGGAATCCGCAAGGTGCAAATTTAAAGAGCAATCATCAAGATCATGGAAACCTAGAATATCACATAAAGTTTTTGGAATCGTGGAAACACTAGCACCCAAATCAACAAAGCAAAACACTGATAGTCTTTGATTTTAATCTTTATAGTAGGTTCCCATTCATCATTAAGTTTTCTAGGTATAGAAACTTCCAAATTAAGTTTTTATCAAAATATTGCATCAAGGCATCAACAATATGTTTGGTAAAAGCTTTATTTTGACTATAAGCATGAGGAGAATTAACAACGGATTGTAACAAGGAAATACAACTTTCTAAAGAACAATTATCATAATCAAATTCCTTGAAATCTGAGATAGTGGGTTCAATACTATTTAAAGACATGACCTCTCCAATCCCACTTTTACCAAATTTAGCATCAAGATCTAAAAACTCCGAATTCTTGGGACGCCTTCTAAATAAAGTTGACTCATCTCCAGTCCCATTATTATCAAGATTCATCATTATTTTCATCTAACTTTTCTGGTTTGGCAGCCATCTTATTGACTAAGGTGGCTTGCTTATCAGAAATTTGAGCTATATCCTTCTCAAGCTGGACAATTTGAGAGTTCACACCATAAAATGATTTATTCATATCATCAAGCTCCCTATTCATAAAACTCACAAAATCTTTTTGTTCTTTAAGCTCTTTTCTGAAGAAATTATTATGCTCAAATTGCAAAGTCATAAAGCTTCTAATATTCGATTCAATCTCTTCGAACTTCCTAAGAAGGAGGTCGGTACTCTTAGGCAAATCCATAAGGACAAATAGACACACAAGCAAACAGAAAAAGGCAAGCGAAAGAGAGAGGAAGAAGAAGGCAAGCGGAAAGAAGAGGAGATTGGGAAAGAGAGGGCAAATAAAATGGCAAGGGTGAAGTGCGGGAGAGGAAAACGAGAGGCAAATGAAAAATAATGTAAATGCAAGGGAGATGAGTTTGTGATGGGTACTTGGTATGTCTTGACTTGAGCGAAGACCTCCCCGGCAACGGCGCCAGTAATCCTTCTTGCTACGTCTTGGGCTTGCGTTGGTTTTCCATGAAGAGGAAAGGGTGATGCAGCATAGTAGCGTAAGTACTTCCCTAAGTTTTTGAGAACCAATATATCAATCCAGTAGGAGGATCCTCACAAGTCCCACGAACCTACACAAACAAACAAAGAACTCGCAACCAACGCGATAAAGGGGTTGCCAATCCCTTCACGACCACTTGCGAAAGTGAGATCTGATAGAGATAATATGATAAGATAAATATATTTTTCGTATTTTATAATATAGATGCAGAAAATAAAGATGCAAATAAAAATAGATTGAAAGCTTATATGATAAAAGATAGACCCGGGGGCCATAGGTTTCACTAGAGGCTTCTCTCAAGATAGCATAAGTATTACGGTGGATGAACAAATTACTGTCGAGCAATTGATAGAAAAGCAAATAATTATGAGATTATCTAGGCATGATCATGTATATAGGCATCACGTCCGTGACAAGTAGACCGACTCCTGCCTGCATCTACTACTATTACTCCACACATCGACCGCTATCCAGCATGCATCTAGAGTATTAAGTTCATAAGAACAGAGTAACACATTAAGAAAGATGACATGATGTAGAGGGATAAACTCAAGCAATATGATATAAACCCCATCTTTTTATCCCTAATGGAAACAATACAATACGTGCCTTGCAACCCTTTCTGTCACTGGGTAAGGACACCGCAAGATTGAACCCAAAGATAAGCACTTCTCCCATGGCAAGAAAGATCAATCTAGTAGGCCAAACCAAACCGATAATTCGAAGAGACTTGCAAAGATAACTCAATCATACATAAAAGAATTCAGAGAAGATTCAAATATTATTCATAGATAAACTTGATCATAAACCCACAATTCATTGGATCTCGACAAACACACTGCAAAAAGAGTTTAGATCGAATAGATATCCATAGGAGAGGGGGAGAACATTGTATTGAGATCCAAAAAGAGAGAAGAAGCCTTCTAGTGCACGTGTCGTAGTAGAGGCGCGCATGTAGCATGTACACATACGTACAACGGCCAGTGTGCAAGAAAGAAAATACGGCCACGTATGTGTAAATACGGGCAGGGTCTCGAATGCCTACTCGCGCATACGTACGGCCAGGGCTCGTGTACATGGCTGGGTCGGAATGGAGAAACAATGTCGTCGTTGTGTTCATGGGGAGCCAACCGGTTGGGTCGGAATGGAATGCGTCGTCGTGTTAATCGTGAGGGCTTGGACGGAACATGCGATGGAAACGAGGCCTGTCATACTGCAGAACGGAGGAAACAACCTTGTGTTTGACCGGCCATGTTCAAAACGGGATCAGGAGGGGTCTGACATACCTCAAAACGGAGGAAACGGACCTTCTACGGTCGAAACGGGGGTCTTGTTGATCGGGAGGGGTGTGGCGTACCGCAAAACGGACGAAATAGACTTGTGTTGGAGCGCTACTGTCGAAACGGGGGTCCTGTTCATTGGGAGAGGTGTGGTGCACCGCAAAACGGGACTCCACAGGATACTGTTCATCTCCACCGTCGACCTCCTCCAGCCTCCACGGGCTACTATTCATCCACCATCGGCCTCCTCCAGCCTCCACGGGCTCCTGTTCATCCAGCCTCCACTGTGCGCTACTCCACCGGCTATTGTTCAACCAGCCCTCCACGGGCTCCTGTTCAACCACCCCTCCACGGGCTGCTATTCATCCACCCCTCCACCGTCTACTGTTCATCCAGCCCTCCACGGGGTCATTGTCGGAGTAATGGGCCACGGGTAGGCAAACCCGAGCCCCAGAACCTTTCAAGACATTGGGATAAGTAGCGCCGCTTATGCCGAGTCCCAGGGGCGACTCCAAGTTCTGCCGAGTGCCAGGGACGACTCCAAGTTATGCCGAGTCCCAGGGACGACTCCAGGATATGCCGAGTCCTAGGGACGACTCCAAGATAAGCCAAGTCCTAGACGGCGACTCCAAGCTAAGCCGACTCATGGCCGGCGACTTCCAGAGAGGCCGGCTATGAAGAGTCGGCCCTCGACTCCACCCTCGTCTCGAAGGGCGGGGCGGGGTACGGCCACGGCATGGCCGCCCCCATGCTGAAGATCTCCGGTGAGGTGCGGCACTGTTGCCATGCCTGCCCTGACCTCAGCCACAGTGGGCGGTGCACTGTGCCCACGACGCCTGCCTGTACGACCCAAAGACGGCGGGGCCGCTTGTCAGTGGGTAGACAGAAGACGGCACGAGCGCCCTGAAGACGGACCCGTGGGAGTCGGCCCCCTAGAGTCGGCCGACCCCTCCCACGGGCCCCGCACGCCATTAACCAGACAAGACGGGGAATGGCGACAGTGAACGCACGCCGGACGGCAGCGCTGTTGCCATAACCACATGACCAAGCCAGCGTCATTAGAAGTACCACTACAGTATCAGGCCAGTCCACGGGGCCCGCCAGTCGGCAGGCCCCAGTAGTCGGCAGAGAGGATGACGGCCTGAGAGACAGACGGCTGGGACCCGCGCCCAGCCAGATTACCATTGTACCCCTGGGGGTAGGCCTATATAAACCCCCCGGAAGCCCATGCAAAGGGTTCGGACCCAGATAGAGATAGACCTTAGAGCATAGGAAGGAGAGAGCTAGCCTTGCCCTCTCCTACCTCCAGAAACAGCTCCAGGAGCACCATTGTAACCACTTTGCCATAGTGACCATGCGGAGACCCCGCAGAGCAGCAGTAGGGGTGTTATCTCCTTGGAGAGCCCTGAAGCTGGGTAAGTTCCGCCGGCATGCATGTCTTCGCCTCATCCCGCTTCCGGGCACCAGCGACGTTCTACTTGCTCCCACTATGATAGGCCATCCTTTGGCATATGTCGTACCCAACCCCCGACATTTGGCGCCCACCGTGGGGCGAGGTGCACCGTCGTCCGGAGGCCTGCTCTGGACGGGAACCCTTTTCCTCCCTGGCGAGCGCAGCTGGGTCGGCACGCCGGATGGAGTTTGCACCGACGCGCTGCACGATGCTGAGATCGCCTGCGCGGCCAGCTGCCTCGCCGAGCTTATTAGTGAGGTTCGCCTCTCTGATGAGCCTGCGTTCGATGCAGGCACAAGCGGCCCCAAGAGCCTCCTCGCGGGTCTCCTCGACCAACTCCACGTCGCCGGCGAGCCTCCCGTGGACCTGGAGTCCATAGGATCTACCGACCCGATGCTGGTCGACTCCGACACCGCGTCGCTCGACGCGTTCCCCACCAACGTGGTGGTCTAGGACGAGCCGCTCCCTTGTGTGGGGAGGGGCAGAAGCACCGTCACGGAGGTTCTCGTCCTCGATCACGGCGAGCGCTCCGGTGAGGGAGCACGCGATCCACTCGATGCGTGTGACGCCCCGAGACCGATGCTCCAGAAGACTTCCAGCTACTCCGAGTTTTGTCGTGTGATTTGTTTTTTTTGTGCATTCATCTTGTCATCTCTTGCATTGCATCATGTCATCATGCCAGCATGCCATTTAATTTTTAAAACTCATATAAATAAATTGTATGGATCTTCGATCCATTTAAATCGAGGGAAGGGTGACTTCTCTTTATAACATACCCTCCCGATATTAAGGGAGATATTATTAAATATTCCACTAATTTGGAATCACCCTTAACACACTAGCAAAATAATTTCGTTCCTTTTTCTGCTTCAAGTTTGGTCTCCAAACTTTGCCCTAAATTTCTTTTATCATATTCCGGAGCTCCACCAAAAATCCGAACATTTTTGGACATTACTTTTATCAAGTCCTAGTTCAAACCCATTTGAATTAAATTCAAATGAGTTTGAATTTACATCTTTCGACCGTGGCCTTTCTATTTTTGTTGGAACGAGCATATTTTTGCGAGTCCGGGAAAATTATCCCCTTGCGCTTTTTCTTTCCCTAACCCCCCTCTTCATTTTCCTTCTCTCTAATGTTTTCTGTTAGAAAATTAGAGGGAGAGAGAAGAGAGAGACAGCCCAGCCGCAGCCCACTACCTAGCCGGCCTCTTAGGCCCATCCGCAGCCCAGCCGGTGCCCCTCTAACCCTAGCCGCAGCTCTGCTCGATCCCTTCTCCTCCCCTCGTTCCTCCTCCAGTGCCGCCAACTCACACGCATCGCTCAAACCCAGGACCCTCCACTGCCACCAGTTCTGCCTGGGCCTCTGACCGGAATGCGGCCAGCCGGTCCAGGTCCAGCCCCGGATACCATGCCTTGATGAATTCCAAGGCCCGGCGCGCTCCGGCGCAGGCCGAGGAACCCATCCAAGCTTCACCACGGCCAGCTACGACCTCCAGCCAGTCGGCGGTCCGACTGGCGGTGCGCAGGGCCGGCATGTCTGGCCACAGAGCGGCAACCACCTAGGCGCCGGCATGCTGAAGCCGGCGCATCAGCTGATGGGCAGGACGAAGTCGAGCCTCGATGCTCAGAAGCTGCTCATCGACGGTTTGAGGGGCGTTGGCGGCGATCTCCATGCTGCTTGCCCTCCGCATCTCGCGATCAGCCTCGATGGCCTGAGTGACTGCCTACGAGTGGCCAGGGAAGAAGTCTACCAAGACAAAAAAGAAGTGAGTCAAAAAAAATCAAAAATCGGCCCGACCGATAGTCGGAAGCTCGAAGAAAAGAAACTCACTGTCGACGATGTCCTCGATTTCATGAAAGCCGGAGGTCAGCATCGCCTCCCTGTTAGTCTAGGAGGAGCGCTCGCTCTCGAACTCGGCCAAGAGAGCGGCCTCCTTCTTCTCGGCCTTGTCCTGCGCCTTCTTGAGCAGCTCCTTCTGCTCGACCAGCTGCGCAGCCAGCAGGTCGCGCTCTGTGGCAAGTTTGCTACACTCCTCCTCCTTAGCGCGCAAGGCAGTGTTGGCCTCGCCCAGCTGCTGCTGAAGAGTGGCGTTGGCCTCTGAAGAAGAAAAAAGAAGAAGATGATGAGTCATCAACAAAGAAAGTCGCTGAGAAGATCCGGCCCGACTGCTCAGCAGTCAGCCCGAATCTCGGGGACTATAGCCCGCGGGTGCGCCAGCGCGCCCCCGGGAAAAAGAAGAAGGACTCACCCTGGCTCTCCGCCAAGTCGGCAGTCCGCCTGCCTAGCTCCTCAACATTGCGGTTGAAGGCGGTAGCTCGGAGGTTGTGATACTCCTGCAAAAAGCATTTCAGACAAAGTTAATATTTGGAACTCGCCAGAGGGAGTTCCGAACCTCCTGCTCAGCAGCTGGCCCGAAACTCGGGGACTACACCCAGTGGGTGCGCTGGCGCGCCCCCACAGAGAAAAGCAAGAATCAAAAGATAGAGACATACTCGGACGGCCGTTCGCGCTGCCAGATGCGCCTTGGTGCAGTTTTGAAGGGAGTCGCCTTCAGCTCGCAGCTTCGCCTGGACGTCCAGAAGCGCTTGGTTCAGCGGCCCTGTGCTGCCTCCGCGCAACCACCCAACGGGCGTGGCGCTCATTGCCTCGGCGTCTGGGATTGCCGAGCTGGCGGCGCCGGTCTCCCGGGGTCGCGGCGCTGAGGTCGCCCTCTCAAGACGGCGACACACTGGCGAGGCGACTTGGAGAAGCAGCCTCGCCTTGGACTCGTCCAGAGTCGGTGGCACCGGCGGGCCCGCCGGTTGTTTGCCGTGCGCTCTCCCAGACGGCGGCAGAGGCGGCGGTGGCGGCACAAGCATGTCCGACATGGAGGCCTCACCGCTTTCCTTCTCCACGACGGGGTTCTCGGTGCCAGCTTCTCCAGTCTACCTCGTGAACTCCGGGGGCGGCGGCACCGAGGACAGCGGAATGACGAGCAACGCCGATTGGCGGCGGGCGGCTTCCTCGGCTTGCCGCCTTGCTGCAGAAGCGGCTTCGGCCTCTTCCAGTTTTTTCTGGGTGGAGGACGTCGCCTTCTCAGCCTCCGCTTTCTCCAGGCGGACGGCCTCCTCCTCGTAGCGCTTTTCCCGCGCGTTTCGCTCCGTCGCCTCCCGGAGGTCGGCGGCAGGGTCAACCCGCCGAGTGTTGGCTGACGTCTCCGCCGATCCCATGACGGAGGGGACGGTGACCCTCTCAAGGGTGAGGGGAGCCCTGAAGCAAAAAAGGGGAACGAAAAAAGGAAACTCGGACGAGATTCACCGAGGGAAAATAAGGAAAGAGGAAACACTTACGCAGAGACTAGCGGCAACCTCTTCACTTTCTTGCGGAAGCGGTTGGCCCTCGCGGCCGCCTCCTCCCGTTTGGTCGCGGCGGCCGCCCCCTTGAGCTTCTTCAGCTTGCCGCCGAATGAACTCGGCCCAGTCTGCCGCCTCTTCAAGCCGCCTTGGCCGGCCAGGCCGGCGGAGGAACCCGCGCCCGATGGGCCGACCCTTGGCTGGTGGCGCGGGATGACTTCCCCTTCGGCGTCGTCATCAGGCCAGTCGGCGAAGGTGGCCGAGGGCCCGAGGCCGCCTCCCGCTCCTCCTCCCCCGCCCTCAGAGTCGGCTTCCATCACCGCCGCCCCCAAGTCGGGGTCGTCAACGTCGCTCTCCGCTCGTTCGGGGACGAACTCACGGGTGGTCTCGTGACGCCGGCTGCGGGCTACATGAGGGGGTTCTAACTCAGAGAAACCAATAAAAATCAGAAGTCGGAGTCAGCTATGAAGAAGACAAAGCAACAAAGAGATGCGACTCACCGCTGGAGGGGGGTTGGCGCGCGAGTACGGCTCCTTGCCGAATTTCCAGTCCTCCCCGAGCTCGCAGTTCGCGATGTGGTTCACCATGTTTGCCACCTCTGCGCGGGGCATTTCCCTGGTTCACATCCGACTCGGGTCTCGGTGGTCGCTCATCTGACGGATCAGATGAGGCCGGCCTTGAAGAGGGAGGACTCGGCACACCAAAAAGGCGGCCAGCAAGTCGGCCCCAACGAAGCCCTCCGACTGCGTCAGAACTCGGAGCCGCGCCACGGCGGCGGCTCCGGCGGGAGTCAGCGTCTTGGCTCGATGAGACCAGCTGGGGAGCCTCCCAGCCAGTGCGCCAGCTTCATAAGGCGGTAGATTGACCCAGTCCCCGTCGGGGGCAACACTCTTCACGTAGAAGTATGACCGTTGCCACATCTTCACTGATTTGATTAACGCGATCATGGGAAACGGATTGTCGGCAGTCGACCGCTGCATTGCGATGAAGGCACCGTATTGAGCCGGCACGCCGGTGATGTGCATGCCGAGCTTGGATGAGAAGAATTCTCCCCACAGCTCGATGGTGGGGAGGACGCCGAGGAAGCCTTCGCACAGGGTGGCAAAGGTAGACAGCAGCACCATCGTGTTCGGGGTGAGGTGGTGCGGCTGGAGCCCGTGGAACTCCAGGAATGAACGGAAGAAGCCGCTCGCCGGCAGCCCCAGGCCGCGCATGAGGTGCGAGCGGAAGATGACCCGCTCGCCCTCCTCCGGCGCCGGCAATATCTCCCCCTCCGGTGCGGCGCGGGCGCGCACAAGGTCTGCACCGGGGAGGCGGCGTGTCCTGCGGAGGAACTCGATGATGTCATCATCGCTGTTGGTGCGGTGTGTTTTCTGCTCGACAGCGGCAAGAGGAAGGAAAGGAGGCAAGAGGAGGCGGGGGAGCAGGGGAGATGGGCGCGCGTGCTCTGCCGCTCCACCCCGCCCCCCCGCCTACTTATAGCCTTGAGGGCTGAGAAGCCGATGGGGTGGGTAACTGTGCGCAGGACCCCACGCCCCCCCCACGATTCACCCCACAAAGTTACTGCATGCAGTAACGACGTGGGAAACCCAACCGTCCGCACAACCACAATGGATCCATTCACGTGCCGAGGCGCGGTAGTGGCGGGCCCCTCCTGACGCCTGTCCCGTCGCACGCATGGGTAAGCAGACTACCCTCGCCGCGTGGCACCGCGCGATAGGACCGCGGCGGGCGGCCACGGGGAAGCATATCAGGCACGTCGTCTGGTCTCCCGCCACGACTTTCAAACTCTCTACAAAGCAAGACGGCCCTCTGCGAATCCGACTTTCGGACAGTCGGCCTGAAGGAAGACGGCAAGCGAAGTCCTAGAAGAATGAAACTGTTGAGGCCCCACGACGCAGTATCCATGGAGCCTCACCAGCTTCGGGGACTACTGTCGGAGTAATGGGCCACAGGTAGGAAACCCCGAGCCCCAGAACCTTTCAAGACATTGGGATAAGTAGCGCCGCTTATGCCAAGTCCCAGGGACGACTCCAAGTTCTGCCGAGTCCCAGGGACGACTCCAAGTTATGCCGAGTCCCAGGGACGACTCCAAGTTCTGCCGAGTCCCAGGGACGACTCCAAGATAAGCCGACTCCCAGACGGCGATTCCTAGCTAAGCCGACTCATGGACGGCGACTTCCGGAGAGGCCAACTATGAAGAGTCGGCCCGCGACTCCAACCTCGTCTCGAAGGGCGGGGCGGGGTACGGCCACGGCGTGGCCACCCTCCTCTTGCTTACAAGGGGCTGGCATGGCTACAGTAGGCCGTAACGCTGAAGATCTCCGGCGAGGCGCGGCACTGTTGCCATGCCTGCCCTGACCTCAGCCACAGTGGGCGGCGCACTGTGCCCACGACGCCTACCTGTATGACCCAAAGACGGCGGGGCCGCCTGTCAGTGGGTAGACAGAAGACCGCACGAGCACCCTGAAGACGGACCCATGGGAGTTGGCCCCCTAGAGTCGGCCGACCCCTCCCACGGGCCCCGCACGCCATTAACCACACAAGACGGGGAATGGCGACAGTGAACGCACGCCGGACGGCAGCGCTGTTGCCATAACCACATGACCAAGCCAGCGTCATCAGAAGTACCGCTACAGTATCAGGCCTGTCCGCGGGGCCCGCTAGTCGGCGGGCCCCAGTAGTCGGCAGAGAGGACGACGGCCTGAGAGACAGACGGCTGGGACCCGCGCCCAGCTAGGTTACCATTGTACCCCTGGGGGGTAGGCCTATATAAACTCCCCGGGAAGCCCATGCAAAGGGTTCGGACCCAGATAGAGATAGACCTTAGAGCGTAGGAAGGAGAGAGCTAGCCTTGCCCTCTCCTACCTCCAGAAATAGCTCCAGGAGCACCATTGTAACCACTTTGCCATAGTGACCATGCGGAGACCGCGCAGAGCAGCAGTAGGGGTGTTATCTCCTCGGAGATCCCTGAAGCTGGGTAAGTTCCGCCGGCGTGCATGTGTTCGCCTCATCCCGCTTCCGGGCACCGGCGGGTTCTACTCGCTCCCACCATGATAAGCCATCCTTTGGCATATGTCGTACCCAACCCCCGACAGTCGTCCTGTTCATCCAGCCCTCCACGAGGTCCTGTTCATCCAGTCCCAACCGGCTCGAGCAATTGGGGTCCTGTTCATCCAGAGGCAACGCCACGGGGTCCTGTTCGTCCACCCCCACCGCTCACTATTCATTCAAAACCCCCGCAACACTCACTGTTCATCCAGAGGCAGCATCGATCGGCTTCAGTTAGCAGCAGTAGCGAAGGAATCGCTCGATTCAGTTCAAGTAACAACCATCGATCGATCGCTCGGGTTTAGTAACTCGTAGCTTGCATTGCAATCGCTCGGGTTCAGTTAGAGCCCAACGCCTCGCTCGGGTTCAGTTAGAGCCAACGCCTCGCACACACGTGCGTACGAGTACGAGGGAAACACACATCTCTCGGCCTCCGACCACCCACCGTAACCGGGAACTCCTCGAAATTTTTCTCGCCCTCACTTCTACCACGATTTTTTCCGTCATGGATGGCCCAAAGAATGTCATGCAGCCACGTCTCCAGCCCACCCAGGACGAAAAGCCCATTTTCTGTCTTGATTTTTTGTCATAGAAGTAGGAGCCCACCACATCTATGATGATACCGGGTTTTGTCACTATTATCATCATAGAAGTAACATAAGTATTACAGAAAAAAGTTTCGTTCGGCCCAAAATGTCACGGATGTGTCTTTTTTGTAGTGCTTTTGTAGCGCCGTTGCTGGGGAGCATAGCTCTATTCTTTGAGTCACTTGGGATTTATATCTATTTATCACTATGAAGAATCTGAATGATCAAAAAACCAAGATTTATCCCTCTACTACGAGGGGATGTAAGGAACTGCCATCTAGCTCTACACATGATTCACTGATACGTCTCCAACGTATCTATAATTTGTGAAGCATTCATGCTATTTTATTATCTGTTTTGAATGATTACGGGCTTTATTATACACTTTTATATTACTTTTGGGACTAACCTATTAACCGGAGGCCCAACCCACATTGTTGTTTTATTGCCTGTTTCAGTATTTCAAAGAAACGGAATATCAAACGAAGTCCAAACAGAATGAAACCTTCGGAAAAGTTATTTTTGGAACAGAGCCAATCCCAGGAACTTGGAGTGCAAGCCAGGGGATCATCGAGGAGGCCACGAGATAGGGGGCGCGCCCACCCCCGTGGGCGTGCCCTACCCTCTCGTGGGCCCCTCGAGGCTCCCTCGACTGACTTCTTTCGCCTATATAAGCCTACGTACCCTAAAAACATCGAATATACAGATAGATCGGGAGTTCCGCCGCCGCAAGCCTCTGTAGCCACAAGAAACCTCTCGAGAGCTTGTTCTGGCACCCTGCCGGAGGGGGGATCCCTCATCGGTGGCCATCTTCATCATCTTGGCACTCTCCATGATGAGGGGGGGGTAGTTCACCCTCGAGGCTGAGGGTATGTACCAGTAGCTATGTGTTTGATCTCCCTCTCTCGTGTTCTCTCTCGTGTTCCCTCTATGGCACGATCTTGATGTATCCCGAGCTTTGCTATTGTAGTTGGATCTTATGATGTTTCTCCCCCTCTACTCTCTTGTAATGGATTGAGTTTTCCCCTTTGAAGTTATCTAATCGGATTGAGTCTTCTATGATTTGAGAACACTTGATGTATGTCTTGCCGTGATTATCTGTGGTGACAATGGGATATCATGTGCCACTTGATGTATGTTTTGGTGACCAACTTGCGGGTTCTTCCCATGAACCGATGCATAGGGGTTGGCACACATTTTTGTCTTGACTCTCCGGTAGAAACTTTGGGGCACTCTTTGAAGTACTTTGTGTTGGTTGAATAGATAAATCTGAGATTGTGTGATGCATATCGTATAATCATGCCCACAGATACTTGAGGTGACAAAGGAGTATCTAGGTGACATTAGGGTTTTGGTTGATTTGTGCCTTAGGGTGTTATTCTAGTATGAACTCTATGATGGATTGAGCGGAAAGAATAGCTTCATGTTATTTTACTACGAACTCTTGAATAGATAGAACAGAAAGGATAACTTTGAGGTGGTTTCGTACCCTACCATTGTCTCTTCATTTGTTCTCCGCTATTAGTGGCTTTGGAGTGACTCTTTGTTGCATGTTGAGGGATTTTTATATGATCTATCTATGTTATTATTGTTGAGAGAACTTGCACTAGTGAAAGTATGAACCTTAGGCCTTGTTTCCTATCATTGCAATACCGTTTACGCTCACTTTTATCGCTTGCTACCTTGCTGTTTTTATATTTTCAGATTACAAATACCTTTATCTACCATCCATATTGCACTTGTATCACCATCTCTTCGCCGAACTAGTGCACCTATACAATTTATCATTTTATTGGGTGTGTTGGGGACACAAGAGACTCTTTGTTATTTCGTTGCAGGGTTGTTTGAGAGAGACCATATTCATCCTACGCCTCCTACGGATTGATAAACCTTAGGTCATCCACTTGAGGGAAATTTGCTACTGTCCTACAAACTTGTGCACTTGCAAGCCCAACAACGTCTACAAGAAGAAGGTTGTGTAGTAGACATCATTCACCTTCTGTTTTGAGTAACTTGCGACACCACCACCTGCTAGTAATTCTGATATGTCGCAAGTAATTGATGATGCCACTTCTGCTATGCATGATGCTTATGATGATACTACTGCTTTGCTTGATAATACTATACCATTAGGTGAATTCCTTGATGAACAACTTGCTAGGGTTAGATAGAATGAAATTACCGAAACTGATGATATTGTTGAACCTGAAGATTATGATTGTCCCCCTAGAAATGAATTGCCTAAGGTACCTGGGGGTTATATTATGGATGAAGAATCTGCTAGAGACTTTTTTGCTTCCAATGATAGAGATGATCTTAAGAAACTGTTAGTCAAGATGAAAGAAAAATCTTTGAATGCTAGAATGCAATATGACCCTAACTTTTCTACTTCACCTATCTTTGTTACTGATAAGGATTATGAACTCTTTGTCGATCCTAATTAATCAGTTTGTTTGAATCTGATCCTTTCCATGGTTATGAATTTGAAATTGTTGTGGCACATCTTACTAAATTGAATGATATAGCCACCCTATTTGTCCATGAGGAAATTTTTTGCTATTACTACATTCTTAAGTTGTTTCCTTTCTCACTAAAGGATGATGCTAAGATATGGTTTAATTCTCTTGCTCCCGGTTGTGTGCATAGTCCCCAGGATATGATATACTACTTCCCTGAAAAATATTTTCCTGCTCATAAGAAACAAGCTGCTTTACAGGAAATATTTAACTTTGTGCAAATTGAAGAAGAGAGTCTCCCACAAGCTTGGGGGAGGCTTTTCCAATTACTTAATGCTTTGCCTGATCATCCTCTCAAGAAAAATGAAATACTTGATATCTTTTATAATGGACAAACCGATGCTTCTAGGGACCACCAAGATAGTTGTGCTGGTTGTGTTTTCAGGGAATGAACTGTTGAACAAGCTCAAGTACTATTGAATACTATATTGAGCAATGATAATGATTGGACTCTTCCTGAGCCACCTCCAAAGCCAACTCCAAAGAAAAGAGGTATTCTATTTCTTAGTCTCGAAGATATGCAAGAGGCAAAGAAATCTATGAAAGAGAAAGGTATTAAAGCTGAAGTTGTTAAGAATTTACCACCTATTGAAGAAATACATGGTTTTAATGTTCTGACACAGGTAGTAGAGGTAAATTCTCTTTATATATTTGATGAGGGTGATATTCCTTATAATAAGTCTGCTAGTTAATGCTTGGATGAATTTGATAACTGTATTGTTAAACAAGAAAACTTCAATGCATATGTCAGTAGACAATTGAAACGTAATGCTTATATGCTTTATCGCTTGGGTGATTACATGAGTAGAACTGTTAATGATCTTAAGCTTATCAGTAAACATGCTTCCATGGTAAAAACTCAGGTAGAACAAGTACTTAAGGCACAAAATGATTTGCTTAATGAGATGAATAGTAAAGCTAATGATCATGCTATTAGAGTTATGACTAGAGGTGGTAAAATGACTCAGGAACCTTTGTATCCTAAGGCCATCCTAGGAGAGTTGAGCAGGATCCTCAGAGAATTAATACTGATGCACCTAGTCCTAGTACTAAAAAGAAGAAGAAACCTGATAGGAGTTTGCATGCTTATAGTGAACCTGTTATAGTCACACCCAAGAATCTGAATGATATTATTATCTCTGATGCTGAAACACAATCTGGTGATGAACATGAACCCAATAGTAATGTTAATGATGATGTTCATGTTGATGCTCAACCTAGTAATGATAATGATGTGGAGACTGAACCTGCTATTGATCTCGATACCCACAACCTAAGAACAAACGTTTTGATAAGAATGATTTCATTGCCAGGAAGCATGGTAAAGAAAGAGAACTAGGGGTTCAGAAATCCATGCCCTTTCCTCCTAAGCGATCCAAGAAAAGGGATGACGAGGATTTGGATTGCTTTTGTGAATGTTTAGACCTGTCTTTTTGCGCTTGCGTTTGACTGATATTCTGAAAATGTCTCCATATGCGAAGTATATGAAAGATATTGTTACAAATAAAGAAAGATACCGGAAGCTGAAATTTCCACCATGCTTGCTAATTATACTTTTAAGGGCGGAATACCAAAGAAACTAGGAGATCCAGGAATACCCACTATACCATGCTCCATTAAAAGAAACTATGTTAAAACTGCTTTATGTGATTTGGGAGCCGGTGTTAGTGTTATGCCTTTCTATTTATACCGTCGACTTGATTTGAATAAGTTGACACCGAATAAAATCTCTTTGCAAATGGCCTATAAATTAACTGCTATACCCATCAATATTTGTGAGGATGTGCATGTCGTAGTTGCTAATGTTACTATTATGACGGACTTTGTTATTCTTGATATACCCGAGGACGACAATATGTCAATCATTCTTGGTAGACCTTTCTTGAATACTGCAGGGGATATTATTGATTGCAACAAAGGCAATGTCACTTTTCATTTTAACGGTAGTGAGCATACAGTACACTTTTCGAAGAAACAACCTCAGGTTCATAGTATCAATTCTACTAGAAAAATTTCAACAATTATTATTGGAGGTTTTGAATTCCCTCTCCCTACTGTCAAAAAGAAATATGATATTCTTATTGTTGGGGACATGCATATCCCAGTTGAGGTAACCTAGTGTTATTCAAAAAATTCTCCGGTTTCATGTTATTCGAAAGAAGTTTGTTAATGAGACTCGATCAACCTTGTTATTGGATTCCTTTTGATGAGCATGAGATGGATGAATTTATAAAGCACAACTTTCTGTACCCACCTTTTACTTTCTGTTATTTAGATTAAATAAAGCAAACATACTGTTTTTCTTCTATTTTCTGAATTATCCATGCAATAAAAAATATCCGAAAATAAAAGTTCTCCAAATGCCGTGAAAATTTAGTATGATTTTTTATAAGATATTTGAGAATTTTTTGCACTGAGAACACGAGGGGGCTTCACCTGTGGACCACTGATACATCTCCAATGTATCTATAATTTTTGATTGTTCCATGCTATTATATTATCATTCTTGGATGTTTTACAATCATTTTATAATCATTTTATATCATTTTTTGGTACTAACCTATTGACATAGTGCCTAGTGACAGTTGCTATTTTCTGCTTGTTTTTTACATCACATGAAATCAATACCAAACGGAGTCCAAACACATCGAAATTTTTTGTGGATTTTTTATGGACCAGAAGGCACCCAATGGGCCGGAGAAGCACCTGGAGGTGCCCCGAGGGGGGCACAACCCACCAGGGCGCCCCTGGCCCCCCAGGCGCACCTAGGTGGGTTGTGCCCACCTCGGTGGTCTCCCGCACTGCCTCTTTGCTCTATAAATACCCCAATATTCTAGAAACCCTAGGGGAGACGACGAAAATCAATTCCAGCCACCGCAAGTTCCAGAACCACGAGATCCAATCTAGACACCATCATGGAGGGGTTCATCATCCTTGTCGGGGGGATGAACCCTGGGCAGGAAACGGAACCCAGATCCTTTTCAAAAACGGCAGGGCCCGCATCGCCCCGCGAACCGACACGCGCCTAGCCGGGTCACTCGACCTGGCAAGGCCCGCAACCCGGTCAAACTCTTCGACTTGGCAAGGTACATCGACCCGGCCACAGCAACTGGCGCAAGACAACCCAACCCGGCGCCACCAAGGCTTCCCCAACAAGCCGACCCGATCCGTGGCGTGCACGGCAACCCAGCCACGGGTCAGCTCCCGTCCTATCCAGGCCATACAATGGGACGAGACTTCAATCACCGATGACCAAGACTATAGTGCTTCCGCCCATGCCTATGGTCAGCCGGAGCGTGGCAAGAGTGCCCCTTACCTACCCGCTGACCGAGGCTGGCGTGGCAATAGTGCTCCCGCCTTCACCGCTGACGGCATCAAGCGGCAGCCTGACGGAGAGCACTGTACGTGACTCGACTCAGCCATGCCCTGACGATCGACAAGACGGCGAATAGTTCCCCTAGGCACGCGGGGCCCGCACCTAGGGGAACCCGGCAAACCACAAGCCCTCAAGCGGGACCCAGCCCGGTATCCCGGACACCAACAATACGGACCCACTAACTCGGTATATTACCATTGTAACCCTGGGTGGGTTGATCTATAAAACCCCCCAGGAACCCACGCCTACACGAGAGGCATATGTATGAGACACGAGATAAACACAAGCAAGCATAGGACTAGCCACCCAACGGAAGCACCGGAGAGAAGGAGCAGCCCAAGCCTTGGCCAGCTTCCTTCCTTCTCCATACAGTTCCAGGAGCAACATTGTACTATCGATCATCCAACTAAACTCGGCAGGACTAGGGTTATTATCTCTCCGGAGAGCCCCGAACCTGGGTATGTCCGGCGTCGCGCGCCCGCGCATGCCAACCTCACCTCTGGAGCCCACCAGTGCCCTCGAGCCTCCTCCTATCTTTAGACATCCCTTGGCATCTGCCGTACGCCCACCACGACAGTTGGCGCCCACCATGGGGAAGCTCGAGGAGCTGGCCGGGAGCATGCTTCAGACGTGGCCCTTCTCCTACTCTAACGAGTCCGTCGGTCTGGCGGACGATGTCATCGGCATGCTCGCCACCTCCTTCACCGTGCTGCACATCTCCAATGCATTTGCAATCGATGAGTACCCCAGCGAGGTGCTCAGCTACTCCGACTCTCCGCTCTCCCTCGGTGGCGGATTCGCCGCCAGGGCGATGGACGCCCATGTGGAGGTTTTCGTCACTGGAGATGGTGCCTCTTCCTCGTCGAGCAAGGTGAGGAGGGTCGCAGAAGCCGGGGCCGCTGCGACACGGACCGAGCCGTCCGACCCACTACACGACGTGATGCAGAGCCTCCGCATCCCCATCGGCACCAACGTCGACGCCACCAACATCGCCGAAGCCCGAACCCAGCTCGAGGATAGACGCCAGCAGATGCTGGACCTGTCCGAGACGCAGGCCGCCACCAGGCGTCGCCTGGAGGCCACTCAGATGGAGCATGACACCGCCCACAGATTCATGCCTGCCACGGTCGAGCCAAGCCGGGTCACCGATGCTCGCACCTGGGGAGGAGCGATCGGCTGGGCCTTCGGCGCTGTACGGACCGTCTACGAGACCCCAGTGAAGAACATGCGCGCTGTGGCGGCAGCCGCGGTCGGCCTTGACCAACTCGCGGGCGAGGAGCTCAAAGAATGCATCGGGCGGATGCCCGAGCTCCTCCACGCCGGCAACACCCAGCAAGATCGCCTCAACCAGCTCGCCAAGCCGGCGGGATCCGGCTCCGCCCGCCTTGGCAGACCCGGCGAACTCCTGCACACGGCTTCCTCCCCGCCCGGCAAGGCGCACTCTGGCCAAAATCGGACTCGGTGCAACCCGGCCACCGCGGCCGCTGAGGTCTCGAGCAAAGAGCCCGCCCCGGAGACCCAACGCGTACCCGGCCAGCATGGCCGGTGTCCGGCTCCAACCGACCCGGCCCCTCGGGGCCTGGCCGCCAGTCGACTCGGCCCGTGCGCCATCGACGATGCCGACGCGCGCCACCGCCTTGATCAGCTCGCTCGCTCCCTGAAGGTGGATGAGAGTGGCGCTATCAGGCCGGCGTGCTTCGGACCATGCATCCGGGAGGAGCCCTTTCCCAAAGGGTTCATGCTTCCCCGCGACACCCCCAAGTACAACGGGACGGTGAAGCCGGAACACTGGCTCACCGACTACACCACGGCCATTGGCATCACCGGTGCCAATCGTCGTCTCGCCATGCGCTACGCACCGCCCATGCTCCAAGGGTCGGCCCACACATGGTTGAACAGCCTGCCAATGGGCAGCATCAACGCGTGGGTCGACTTCGAGGAAGCCTTTGTCCGCAACTTCACGGGGACCTACAAGCGACCCGGTCGCCCCAGCCAGCTCGCCATGTGCGTGCAGGGGCCAACAGAGACCGGCCGCAAGTACCTCGCACACTGGACCGAGCTCCAGAACAGCTGCGAGGGCGTCCATGAAGTCCAGGCAATCCAGTACTTCGTTAGCGGGTGCCGAGGCGGCACCCTCCTCAAGCACAAGCTCCTACGCTCCGAGCCGGCCACCATGGCCGCGCTCATGGTGACGGCGGACAAGTACGCCAACGCCGACTCCGCCATGAAGATCCAGGTGGCGCTAGATGAAGCCGGTAAGGCGAAGCCGGTTCCCCCTTCGAAGTCGGCCGGCGAAAGCAGCCGGCAGCAGCATCACCAGAACAGCAAGCGCAAGGCGGACCAGCCGGCGCAGCGTGACGACAACCGGCTCGTCGCGGCCGCCGAGCCTGTGGCGGACCCGGCGGTGAAGCACCGGCAGACCGGCAAGATGGCATGGCAACCCGCCATGAGTTTCGAAGAGATGCTCGACGCCCCCTGCAAGCACCACAGCGGCGCAAGACCCTCCACGCACACGCTTCGACAATGCGCCATCACCAAGCGCATCATGAGGGGAGATGTCCCGCCCCCTCCGGCTCCAGCTCCAGACGCGGGGCAGCCACCTCCGCCACCACCGCCGCCTCCCGCGGGCGGCGCGATGCTGGACAACGCCTTCCCAGACCAGAACGCGGCCTACATCTTCTTAACCAGCCCCGGCGATGACAAGCGCAGCGAAAGCCTCCTTTGGCAGGAGGTGAACACCGTTGTCCCAGCCAAGCCGGAGTTCATGCATTTGTCGGACCGCTCGATCACCTGGACCTGGGAGGATCACCCGGCAGTCATGCCTAGCCCGGGTGGTTACGCCCTCGTCCTTAACCCCACCATCATCACGCGGCATACATGCAAGTTCTCCCGAGTCCTCATCGACGACGGCAGCAGCATCAACATCCTCTACCGCGACATGATGACCAAGCTCGGCCTCAAGGCCGAGGACTTGGAGCTGACCCGGACAGTCTTCCACGGCATCGTACCCGGCCTCTCCTGCTCGCCCATTGGCCGGGTCCGGCTCAATGTCCTGTTCGGTGACAACAGCCACTTCCGACACGAATCGGTCTGATTCGAGGTGGTGGACCTGTCCAACGCGTATCACGCGTTGCTGGGCCGGCCCGTGCTCGCCAAGTTCATGGCGGTTCTCCACTACGCATATCTGAAGATGAAGATGCCGGGTCCCAAGGGTCTCATCAGCATCACCGGCGATTACCACAAGTCCCTGGAGTGTGCCCGAGACGACGCCAAGTTGGCCGAGTCGCTGGTCATTGCCGAGGAGCGCCGCCAGCTCGACCGGATCGTTGCCCTGGCCAGCGAAGCCTCCGCTGCGTTGATCCCGACCCTGGACCCAGCCGATGAGGCCGCCTTCAAGCCCTCCAAGGAGACCAAGAGAGTGAAGCTCAACCCGGAAGACCCCTGCTGCAACAAGTACATTGTCGGAGGCGCCCGCCTCAACAACAAATAGGAAGGCGAGCTCGTCGACTTCCTCCGTGAGAATCGGGATATCTTCACATGGACCCCCAAGGACATGTCGGGTATCCCGAGGAAGTACGCCGAGCATAAACTTCACGTCCGCAAGGACGCCAAGCCTGTCCATCAACCCCTCCGATGATTTTCCGAAGAGAAGAGAAGAACCATTGTTGAAGAACTTGCCAAGCTTTCGGCGGCTGGCTTCATAATGGAAGTGTTTCACCCCGAGTGGCTGGCCAATCCAGTCCTCGTTCTGAAGAAGAACAAGACCTGGCGCATGTGTATTGACTACACCAGCCTCAACAAGGCCTGTCTCAGGACCCGTTCGCCTTCCTGCGGATCGACCAAGTCATCGACTCGACAGCCGGGTGCGAGCTCCTGTCCTTCCTGGACGCTTACTTCGGCTATCACCAAATCAAGCTGGACCCAGCCGATGCCCTGAAGACGTCCTACATCACGCCCTTTGGGGCTTATTGCTACATCACCATGTCGTTCGGCTTGAAGAACGCCAGCGCCACCTTCCAACGCTGCATGCAGAAATGCCTGTTGCCGCAACTCAGCCGCAATATCCACGTGTACGTGGATGATATAGTGGTGAAGACCAAGCAGCACCTCACGCTCCTCGACAATTTGAAGGAAACATTCACCAACCTCCGCGAATACAAGGTCAAGCTTAACCCGAAAAAGTGCGTCTTTGGCGTCCTGGTCGGAAAGCTACTCGGCTTCCTCATCTCGGAACGCGGCATCGAGGCGAACCCGGAGAAGATCAAGGCCACCGAGCGCATGCGCAAGCCGGCTCAGCTGCGCGACGTCCAGAAGTTCACCGGGTGCTTGGCCTCGGTCAGTCGGTTTCTGAGCCGGCTGGGCAAGAGGGCGCTCCCCCTGTACCAGCTGATGAAGAAGACAAGCCCGTTCGAATGGAACGGCAAGGCAGACGAGGCCTTCCAAGACCTCAAGCGAATGCTCTCCACCGCATCAGTCCTGGCCGCGCCGACCGACAAGGAGCCGCTGTTGCTCTACATAGCCGCGACCTCGCTAGCGGTTAGCACGGTGCTGGTGGTCGAGCGACCAGAGAAGGGCAAGATCCAGGCCGTCCAGCATCCGGTTTACTACCTGAGCGAGGTGCTCTCCACCTCCAAGCAGAACTACCCGCACTACCAGAAGATGTGTTACAGTGTGTACCTCACCGCCAAGAAGCTGAAGCATTACTTTCAAGAGCACGTCATCACCGTCATCAGCACGACGCCTATCGGAGAATTCATCGGGTGCCGGGACGCCTCTAGCTGGGTCGCCAAGTGGGCGATCCAGCTAGCCGGCCACACCATCCTCTACGAGCCCCGCACCACGATCAAGTCTCAAGCCCTGGCCGACTTCCTCGTCGACTGGACCGAGACCCAGTACTTGCCGCCGCCTCCCTACTCGACGTGTTGGCGCATGCACTTCGACGGGTCCAAGATGCGACTTGGCTTGGGGGCCGACATCGTACTGTCATCTCCGAAGGGCGACCGGCTCCGCTACGCGCTCCAGATCCACTTTGCCGCCTCCAACAACGTCGCCGAATATGAAGCCCTTGTGCACGGCCTCCGGCTTGCCAAGGAACTCGGCATCCAGCGCATCCTGTGCTACGGCGACTCGGACCTGGTGGTGCAGCAATGCTCCGGCGAATGGGATGCCCGCGACTCCAACATGGCAAGCTACCGCTTCCTCGTCCAGAAGCTATCCGGATCCTTCGAGGGCTGCGAGTTCCTCCACGTCCTACACACGGAGAACGAGGCAGCCGACACGCTCGCCAAGATCACCTCGTCGCGTCAAGCCATCCCGTCCGGTGTCTCCCTCGAGCACCTACGCAAGCCGTCTGTCAAGCCATCGCCGGACTCCGAGTCCATTCCCGGCTGCATCGCAAGCCGGCCCGGGGGATGCTGAACCCAGCCCGGGGGCTGCTGAACCCGGCCCGGGGGCTGCTCAGCTCAAACCGGCCACCATCACCCCAGACCCGGCCGTCGCCGTCCCCAACCCGGGGGCTGCTCAACCTGGCCCAGGGGCCACCGACTCGGAACCCACCCAGGTGGTCGTCTTCACCGTGGTAGCGGCCCCATCTTGGGCCCTGCCGATATGAGAATTTCTGGAGAACGGGTTTCTCCCCCTGGACGAAACGGAGGATCGGCATGTGCAGCGCCGGGTGTCCGCCTACAGCATCATCAACAACGATCTCGTCAAGCGCAGCTCCACCGGCGTGTTCCAGCGCTGCATCGAGCAGGATCGGGGCATTGACATCCTCCTCGATGTTCACCAGGGCGAGTGCGGGCACCACGCCGCATCGCGATCCCTGGTGGCCAAGGCTTTCCACCATGGTTTCTACTGGCCCACGACCCTCGAAGACGCCGAGTCACTCGTTCTCAAGTGCGAGGGGTGCCAGCGCTTCAGCAAACGCACCCACCAGCCGGCGTCAACACTCCGCACCATATCGATCGCCTTTCCCTTCACGGTCTGGGGACTCGACATGGTGGGACCCTTCAAAACCGCTCGAGGCGGCATGACGCACTTGCTGTTGGCAGTGGACAAATTCATCGAGTGGATCGAGGCAAGACCAATCAAGAAACTGGACGGGCCAATAGCCATCCGGTTCATCAAGGACATAGCGGTGCGCTACGGCATGCTGAACAGCATCATCACGGACAACGGCACCAACTTCGCCAAGGGCGCCCTCGAGAAATACTGCTCCGTCTCCGGCATCCGCCTCGACCTGGCCTCCGTGGCACATCCGTAGTCCAACGGTCAGGTCGAGTGGGCCAACGGACTTATCCTGTCCGGCATCAAGCCGCGACTCGTCGAGCCACACATCCGCTCGCCTGGCAGCTGGCTTGACGAGTTGCCGGCAGTTCTCTGGAGTCTACGCACCACGCCGAACCGTTCGACCGGGTTCACCCCGTTCTTCCTCGTTTATGGAGCCAAAGCCGTCATCTCGACCGACGTCAAGTTCGACTCGCCGCACATCACGATGTACACCGAAGCCAAAGCCAGAGAGGCACGTGAAGACGGCATCGACCTGCTTGAGGAAGTGCGCCTTCTAGCACTCAGCCGTTTGCCCATCTACCAGCAAGGCCTGAGGCACTACCACAACAATAAGATCAAGCCTCTCGCATTCCGCGAGGGCGACCTCGTCCTCCGACTTGTCCAAGAGCAGGCAGGCCAGCACAAGCTGTCATCTCCATGGGAGGGCCCATTCATCATGAGCAGGGCCTTGCGTGATCGCAATGCCTACTACCTCATCGATGCACGCAAGTCAAAGAAGCGCAAGAAGGACACCACCGGCGAAGAAATGACCCGGCCATGGAACGCGGAACTTCTCCGCCCGTTTTACAGTTAGCCGCACGAGTATATGTATCATCGCCTTTTGTAAACGCCTGAAACTATGGGGTCCCCGAACGAGACTCCGGGGCTGCCTTTTGTTGACCAATTTATTGCGTCTCTATTTTTCTGCATCCCTATATCACTGAACCCGGCCACCGGCTTGACTCGATCGACCCGGGGGCTCGGGGGCAGGCCGGGTCGGTCGCCACCCCGCCGCCTTACTTGGTGATTCCTGATAAAGTTGGGATGCCACGGTCCCCCACTTCGCCCTAAAACCACAGATCCAGCTTTGGCTGTCGGCAGGCAAGCACAACGGACCAAAGCTCCTCGACGATTCATACACTAAGTAAAAGGCCGCCGGGTCGATCAACCCGGCCCGTCACCCATCAAATAAGTAGCCGCACGACTGGCTGCTCACCAACCGACTAAGCCGGATTGCCGCCAGCCGGCCCAGTGGATGCTTCGCTCGCGCTCAATGCTTCTAAGGACCCAAGTCCTGCGCGCCCCTCTCGAAGAATCGAACTCCTTGTCACGGACCAGAGCCTCGGCCGTCTGACTCGCGGGGGGGAGGTTTGAGAGAGGAAAAGCGTATGAAATCGGTTCAAAAAAGCGTAAGCCAAAGAGCAAAAAAGCACTCACGACATTTACCCACAAATATTTAAAGCAAAGGCCCACGGCCCGAGTTCATTACACCCTAAAACCCCCAGTGGGTGGGTGGACCTACTACTTAACAGTTTTTACACAAAGTGTCTCAGGCATCTCCAGCGCCGCGTCGCGACGTTGACGGCTCTCCCCTAGCGGCCTCCGGGTCCGGCGAGGCACCAATGTCCTCTTAGGCATCCGCGTCGCCGTAGATGCCCGTCTCCTCCGAGCTCCCCTCCGGATCCTGAAGAAGTAAGCCGTAGTCGTCGCCATCCATGACCCTGCCGTCTTCCGTCCGCTTCGGATGGAACTCGTCGTGGAAGGCAAACTCGGCGATGTAGCTGGCCCGGGAGGCGATCCGGTCGGCTTGGTCCTACAGCAACTGATCCGAGCCGGCGCGCTGGCCCATCAGCGCGTCCATTTGAAGATCCGGATGCCAAGACAACACGAACCAGAGCGCCATCTCAGCACCGGCACGAGCGGCGAAAACGCGCCACTCGCCAAGACGGTCCGGACCCATCTCCAACCAACATGCCAGGCGCGAGAAGTTGCGTGGTTGGACGGTATCCGGCCACAAGGCCTCCGTCATTGCGGTGCCGGCCCGGGACAGCCGCTCCATATGCATTCCCAAGACCCACAGGCGGGCCTCAGCAGCGGCGATGATCTCCGGGAAGGTCCAGGCCGTCCGCGGATCCGTCCAGACCCAGCAATGCCGGTCGGGTCGCGCTGATAGCGGACGGCTTCCTCCGCCAGCTGCTGCGTCTCCGGGAAGGCCCCTGTCGCAAAGGAAGAAGCAAGTTAGAAGAAAAACAACAAGGAAGAAAGGCCGGGTCCCGACCCAGCAAACTATAAGAAACATCACTTACTGGAGAAGGACTCTTCCAGGTGCTGCGCCTCAAGCAACGTACCACGTCGCTCCCGCTCATGGCGCAGTCGCGCTCCCCGAGTGCCTTCTCCAGATCGGCCGCCTTAGCAAGGGCCGCCTTCAGCTCGGCGTCCTTGTCTTTGGCCACCTTCTCGGCCGCCTTACGACGGCAGGCCTCGTCCTGACGGGCCCCCTCAGCCGCGGTGGCCTGCTCCCGCAGGCGACCCACCTCGTCCTGGAGCCGGCCCTTGTCATCGGCCAGCTGGCCGCGCTACTGGTCCGCCTCGACCAGGGCCTGCTGCGTCTCCACCACCTTGGCAGCCTTCGCCTTAAGAAGCTCCACCTTGGCCTCGAGGCGGCTCTTGTGACCCGCCAGGTGCTCATGCAGCCGGCTGGTGTCCTCAAGAGACCGCCAGGCCGCGGACGCCTCCGCCCTCGCCTGCGCCGCCTCGACGCCAAGACGACCAGTTTCGGCAACGAGCCAGTCATAGTGATGGCCGGCCCGGAACAGACGAGTCCGCCAGGACAGCACCTCGGCTGCAAAGAAGAAGAATTCCGCAGAAGAAAAAAGACAAGACTTAAGATTTGGCCGAACTCTTACATAGTTGGCCGAATCTCGGGGGCTACACCCAGTGGGTGCGCTAGTGCGCCCCCACTAGAAAAGAGCACAAGGGTACCTGTCGCGATACGAAGTTCCTCCTCCTTGGCAGCAAGTTGCTCCTTGAGCTCCCGATGCTTGCCTAGAGACGGTTGACAGCGGCAACCCGGAAGGCGTCAAGATGCTGAAAAAGACAAAAGTCAGAACAAGGCCAACGCTCCTAAGACTCGACCCAACTACTACATACTTGGCCCGAACCTTGGGGGCTACACCTAGTGGGTGCGCTAGCGCGCCCCCACAAAAAGGATAAACAAGAAAAAAGAATTCTTACCAAAATGGCGTGCTCCAGGTCGCGTGTTCGCTCCACCTCGGCCCGGGCAAAGGCCTTGAGCCGATCCGTCTACCCCCGCAGATGGCGGCTAATGGCGTCGAGCGCCGCCTCCTCCTGGGTCTGAGTGTTGGAAATATGCCCTAGAGTAAATAATAAATTAGTTATTATTATATTTCCTTGTTCATGATAATCATTTATTATCCATGCTGTAATTGTATTGATAGGAAACTCAGATACATGTGTCGGTACATAGACAACACTATGTTCCTAGTAAGCCTCTAGCTGACTAGCTCGTTGATCAATAGATGGTTATGGTTTCCTGACCATGGACATTGGATGTCGTTGATAACGATATCACATCATTAGCAGAATGATGTGATGGACAAGACCCAATCCTAAGCCTAGCACAAAGATCGTGTAGTTCGTATGCTAAAGCTTTTCTAATGTCAAGTATCATTTCCTTAGACCATGAGATTGTGCAACTCCCGGATACCGTAGGAATGCTTTGGGTGTACCAAACGTCACAACGTAACTGGGTGGCTATAAAGGTGCACTACAGGTATCTCCGAAAGTGTCTGTTGGGTTGGCACGAATCGAGACTGGGATTTGTCACTCCGTGTAAACGAAGAGGTATCTCTGGGCCCACTCGGTAGGACATCGTCATAATGTGCACAATGTGACCAAGGGGTTGATCACGGGATGATGTGTTATGGAACGAGTAAAGAGACTTGCTGGTAACGAGATTGAACAAGGTATCGGTATACCGATGATCGAATCTCGGGCAAGTACAATACCGTGAGACAAAGGGAATTGTATACGGGATCGATTGAGTCCTTGACGTCGTGGTTCATCCGATGAGATCATCATGGAACATGTGGGAGCCAACATGGGTTTCCACATCCCGCTGTTGGTTATTGACCGGAGAACGTCTCGGTCATGTCTGCATGGTTCCCGAACCTGTAGGGTCTACACACTTAAGGTTCGATGACGCTAGGGTTATGAAGGAAGTTTTTATGTGGTTACCGAATGTTGTTTGGAGTTCCGGATGAGATCCCGGACGTCACGAGGAGTTCCGGAATGGTCTGGAGGTAAAGATTTATATATGGGAATTCTTGTTTTGGTCACCGGAAAAGTTTCAGGTTTTATCGGTAACGTACCGGGACCACCGGGAGGGTCCTGGGGGTCCACCAAGTGGGGCCACCATCCCCGGAGGGCTGCATGGGCCAAGTGTGGGAGGGGACCAGCTCCAGGTGGGCTGGTGCGCTCCCCCACCAAGGCCCAAGGCGCAGGGAAGAGTGGGAGGGGGCAAACCCTAGGGCAGATGGCCCCTAAGGCCCACCCCAGGTGCACCTCCCCTCTCTCCCCCTTTGGCCGCCACCCAGACGGGATCTGGGGGCTGCCGCCACCCCTGGGGAGGAAACCCTAGAGGGGGCGCAGCCCTCTCCCCTTCCCCTATATATAGTTGAGGTCTAGGGGCTGCCCAACACATGGTTTTCTCTCCCTCTTGGCGCAGCCCTACCTCTCTTCCTCCTCCTTTCCCGCGGTTCTTGGCGAAGCCCTGCAGGATTGCCACGCTCCTCCATCACCACCACGTCGTTGTGCTACTGCTGGATGGAGTCTTCCTCAACCTCTCTGTCGGGGGTTGGGTACGACATATGCCAAAGGATGGCTTATCATGGTGGTAGCGAGTAGAACGTCGCCGGTGCCCGGAAGCAGGATGAGGCGAAGACATGCACGCCGGCGGAACTTACCCAGCTTCAGGGCTCTCCGAGGAGATAACACCCCTACTGCTGCTCTGCGGGGTCTCCGCATGGTCACTATGGCAAAGTGGTTACAATGGTGCTCCTGGAGCTGTTTCTAGAGGTAGGAGAGGGCAAGGCTAGCTCTCTCCTTCCTATGCTCTAAGATCTATCTCTACTAGGTCCGAACCCTTTGCATGGGCTTCCCGGGGCGTTTATATAGGCCTACCCCCCAGGGGTACAATGGTGATCTGGCTGGGCATGGGTCCCAGCCGTCTGTCTCTCAGGCCGTCGTCCTCTCCGCTGACTACTGGGGCCCGCCAACTGGCGGGCCCCGCAGACAGGCCTGATACTGTAGTGGTACTCCCGATGACGCTGGCTTGTTCATGTGGTCATGGAAACAGCGCCGCCGTCTGGCGTGCGTTCACTGTCGCCATTCCCCATCTTGTCTGGTTAATGGCGTGCGGGGCCCGTGGGAGGGGTCGGCCGACTCCAGGGGCCCGAATCCCACGGGTCCGTCTTCTGGGCGCTCGTGCCGTCTTCTGTCTACCCACTAACAGGCGGCCCCGCCATCCTTGGGTCGTACAGGCAGGCGTCGTGGGCACAGTGCGCCGCCCACTGTGGCTGAGGTCAGGGCAGGCATGGCAACAGTGCCGCCCCTCGCCGGAGATCTTCAGTGATACGGCTTACTGTAGCCATGCCGGCCCCTCGTAAGCAGGGGGACGGCCACGCCGCGGCCGTACCCCGCCTCGTCCTTCGAAACGAGGGTGGAGTCGTGGGCCGACTCTCCATAGCCGGCCTCTCTGGAAGTCGCCGGCCATGAGCTGACTTATCTTGGAGCCGCCGTCAGGGACTCGGCTTATCTTGGAGTCGCCGTCTGGGACTCGGCTTATCTTGGAGTTGCCGTCTGGGACTCTGCTTATCTTGGAGCCGCCGTCTGGGACTCAGCTTATCTTGGAGTCGCCGTCTGGGACTCGGCGCATCTTGGAGTCGTCCCTGGGACTCGGCAGAACTTGGAGTTTTCCCTGGGACTCGGTCTAAGCGGTGCTACTTATGCCAATGTCTTGAAAGGTTCTGGGCCTCGGGTTTGCCTACCCGTGGCCCATTACTCCGACAGTAGTCCCCGAAGCTGGTGAGGATCTGTGGATACTACGTCGTGGGGCCTCAACAGTTTCATTCTTCTAGGACTTCGCTTGCCGTCTTCCTTTAGGCCGACTATCCGAAAGTCGGATTCGCAGAGG
Organism: Triticum aestivum; assembly: GCF_018294505.1. Classification (NCBI taxonomy): domain Eukaryota; kingdom Viridiplantae; phylum Streptophyta; class Magnoliopsida; order Poales; family Poaceae; genus Triticum; species Triticum aestivum. Next base: position 544,553,557 of record NC_057795.1, read on the forward strand.
GCCGTCTTGCTTCGCAGAGAGTTCGAAAGTCGTGGCGGGAGACCAGGCGGCGTGCCTGATACGCTTCCCCGCGGCTGCCCGCCGCGGTCTTATCGCGTGGTGCCACACGGCGAGGATAGTCTGCCTACCCACGCGCGCGATGGGACGGGCCGTCACGCGGGGCCCGCCACTACCGCGCCTCGGCACACGAACGGATCCGTTGTGGCCATGTGGACGGTTGGGTTTCCCACGTTGTTACTGCGTGCAGTAACTTCGTGGGGTAAATCGTGGGGGGCGTGGGGTCCTGCGCGCAGTTAATCCCACACCCGCCCCATCGGCTTCTCAGCCCTTAAGGCTATAAGTAGGCGGGGGGGGGGGGAGCGAGCGGCAAGCACGCACGCCCATCTTTCCTGCTCCCCCGCCTCCTCTCGCCTCCTTTCCTTTCTCTTGCTGCCGTCGAGCAAAATCACACCGCAGCAACAATGATGAGCTCTTCCTCCGCCGTCGCGGCTCCCGCCGTGCGCTCTGGCGTGTGGGACGGCTCGGAGTTGGATGATGACCACATCGAGTTCCTCCGCAGGACGCGCCGCCTCCCTGGCGCAGACCTCGTGCGCGCACACGCCGCGCCAGCGGGAGAGATATTGCCGGCGCCGGAGGAGGGCGAGCGGGTCATCTTCCGCTTGCACCTCATGCGTGGCGTGGGGCTGCCGGCGAGCGGCTTCTTCCGCTCCTTCCTGGAGTTCCACGGGCTCTAACCGCACCACCTCACCCCTAATACGGTGGTGCTGCTGTCTGCCTTCGCCACCCTGTGCGAAGGCTTCCTCGGCATCCTCCCCACCATCGAGCTGTGGGGAGAATTCTTCTCCTCCAAGCTCAGCACGCACCTCGCCGGTGTGCCGGCTCAATGCGGCGCCTTCATCGCGATGAGGCGGTCGACGGCCGACAATCCGTTTCCCGCCATCGCATTAATCAAATCGGTGAAGATGTGGCAACGGTCGTACTTCTATGTGAAGAGCGTTGCCCCCGATGGGGACTGGGTCAATCTGCCGCCTTATGAAGCCGGCGCACTGGCTGGGAGGCTCCCCAGCTGGTCTAATCGAGCCAAGACGCTGACTCCCGCCGGAGCCGCCGCCGTGGCGCGGCTCCGAGTTCTGACGCAGTCGGAGGGCCTCGTTGGGGCCGACTTGCTGGCCGCCTTTGTGGTGCGCCAAGTCCTCCCTCTTCAAGGCCGGCCTCATCTGATCAGTCAGATGAGCGACGACTGGGACCCGAGTCGGATGTGCACCAGGGAAATGCCCCGCGCAGAGGTGGCAAACATGGTGAACCACATCGCGAACTGCGAGCTCGGGGAGGACTGGCAATTCGGCAAGGAGCCATACTCGCGCGCCAACCCCCCTCCAGTGGTAAGTCACATGTCTTTGTTGCTTTGTCTTCTTCATAGCCGACTCCGACTTCTAATTTTCATTGGCTTCTCTGAGTTAGAACCCCCTCATGCAGCCCGCACCCGGCATCACGAGACCGCCCCGCGAGTTCATCCCCGACCAAGCGGAGAGCGACGTTGACGACCCCGACTTGGGGGCGGCGGTGATGGAAGCCGACGCCGAAGGCGGGGGAGGAAGAGCGGGAGGCGGCCTCAGGCCCTCTGCCACTTTCGCTGACTGGCCTGATGACGAAGCCAAAGGGGAAGTCGTCCCGCGCCACCAGCCAAGGGTCGGCCCATCGGACGCGGGTTCCTCCGCTGGCCTGGCCGGCCAAGGCGGCTTGAAGAGGCGCCAGACTGGGCCGAGTTCATTCGGCGGCAAGCCGAAGAAGCTCAAGGGGTCGGCCGCCGCGACCAAACGGGAGGAGGCAGCCGCGAGGGCCAACTGCTTCCGCAAGAAAGTGAAGAGGCCGCCGCTAGTCTCTGCGTAAGTGTTTCCTCCTTCGTCCTTATTTCCCCTTGGTGAATCTCGTCTGAGTTTCTCTTTTTCATTCCTTTTTTGCTTCAGGGCTCCCCTCACCCTTGAGAGGGTCGCCGTCCCCTCCGTCATGGGGCCGGCGGAGACGTCAGCCACCACTCAGCGGGTTGACCCTGCCGCTGACCTCCGGGAGGCGACGGAGCAAAACGCACGGAAGAAGCGCTACGAGGAGGAGGCCGCCCGCTTGGAGAAAGCGGAGGCCGAGAAGGCGGCGGCCTCCACCCAGAGAAAACTGGAAGAGGCCGAAGCTGCCGCCGCCGCAAGGCGGCAAGCCGAGGAAGCCGCTGACCGCCAATCGGCGTTACTCGTCTGTGCCGCCGCCCCCGGAGTTCACGGGGCAGACTGGAGAAGCCGTCACCGAGAACCCCGTCGTGGAGAAGGAAAGCGGCGAGGCCTCCATGTCGGACACGCTCGTGCCGCCACCGCCACCTCCGCCGCCGTCTGGGAGAGCGCACGGCAAACAGTCGGCGGGCCCGCCGGTGCCGCCGACTGCGGACGAGTCCGAGGCGAGGCTACTTCTCCAAGTCGCCTCGCCAGTGCGCCGCCGTCTTGAGAGGGCGACCTCGGCGCCGCGACCCCGGGAGACCGGCGCCGCCAGCTCGGCAATCCTAGACGCCGAGGCGACGAGCGCCACGCCTGTTGGGTGGTTGCACGGAGGCGGCATAGGGCCGCTGAACCAAGCGCTTCTGGACGTCCAGGCGAAGCTGCGAGCTGAAGGCGACGCCCTTCAAAACTGCACCAAGGCACATCTGGCAGCGCGAACGGCTGTCCGAGTATGTCTCTATCTTTTGATTCTTGTTTTTCTCTGTGGGGGCGCGCCAGCGCACCTACTGGGTGTAGTCCCCGAGTTTCGGGCCGGCTGCTGAGCAATGTTCTAAATATTAACTTTGTCTGAAATGCTTTATTGCAGGAGTATCACAACCTCCGTGCTACCGCCTTCAACCGCAATGTTGAGGAGCTAGGCAGGCGGACTGCCGACTTGCCGGAGAGCCGGGGTGAGTCCTTCTTATTTTTCGTGGGGGCGCGCTGGCGCACCCGCGGGCTGTAGTCCCCGAGATTCGGGCCGACTGCTGAGCAGTCGGGCCGGATCTTCTCAGTGACTTTCTTTGTTGATGACTCATCGTATTTCTTCTTTTTTCTTCTTCAGAGGCCAACGCCCCCCTTCAGGAGCAGCTGGGCAAGGCCAACACCGCCTTCCGTGCCAAGGAGGAGGAGTGCAGCAAACTCGCCATAGAGCGCGACCTGCTGGCCGCGCAGCTGGCCAAGCAGAAGGAGCTGCTCAAGAAGGCGCAGGACGAGGCCGAGAAGAAGGAGGACGCTCTCCTGGCCGAGTTCGAGAGCGAGGGCTCCTCTTGGACTGACAGGGAGGCGATGCTGACCTCCGGCTTCCATGAGATCAAAGACATCATCGACGGTGAGTTTCCTTCTTCCTTTTTTCTTCGAGCTTCCGACTATAGGTCGGGCCGATTTCTGGTTCTTTCGACTCACTTCTTTTTTGTCTTGGGAGACTTCTTCCCTGGCCACTCACAGGCGGTCACTCAGGCCATCGAGGCTGATCGCGAGATGCGGAGGGCAAGCAGCGTGGAGATCGCCGCCAACGCCCCCCGAACCGTCAATGAGCAGCTTCTGAGCATCGAGGCCTGTCTTCGTCCTTCCCATCGGCTGATGCGCCGGCTTCAGCGTGCCGGCGCCCAGGCGGTTGCCGCTCTGTGGCCAGACATGCTGGCCCTGCGCACCGCCAGTCGGACCGCTGACTGGATGGAGGTCGCAGCTGGCCGTCTTGAAGCTTGGAAGGGTTCCTCGGCCCGGGCCGGAGCGCGCCGGGCCTTGGAATTCGTCAAGGCGTGGTATCCAAGGCTGGACCTGGACCGGCTGGCCGCGTTCCGGTCAGAGGCCCAGGCAGAACTGGTGGCAGTGGAGGGTGCCCTTGTCGAGCGTGCGGCAGCGATTGCCGACTACACGGACACCAGTGTCTTTGTCCCCGAGCGGGCTGCAGGCGGCGAGGAGGTGCTGCCAGAGTGGTTCGGGATGAATCCGGACTTCGGCGAGGACTCGGCGGAGGTGATTGACTCCAGCACCGAGGAGGAAGGCGAGGCGGAGGACAAAGGCGAGACGGAGGTGCCAGAAGTCGGAGCGGGCGACCAGCCTCAGCTCGACCGCGCCTCCAGCAACGAGCCGCGTCCAGAGAAGGCGACTGCCGCCGGAGGCAATCAAACCGAGACCGCCCAGCCGGCCGCCCCGGCGCCTGACACCACCATCTCCTCCGATCCTCCGATCCCAGATGCCGCCTCCTAGGCTGCCGTTTTTGCCTCTGCTTTATCTGTCTTAGTAATCTTTTGGAAAACTTTGTTAAATTCGAACAATTCCACCCGCGGGGTGTATCTTGAACTTCTACTCGAAGATTCGTCCAAGGGCCTATGTAAATATTAATCCGCGTTCTATCTTTCCTTGCTCATTGCTCTTTAGGCTTTTCCCTTTGCCGCCTTCCTTTAGTCGCCGCCTTGCCAGTCGGACAACTGCTCTGCGGACTATCACTGGATCAAATGCGTGGCTACTTTGGGAAGGCAAGTACTCAGCCATTTTAGAGTCTCTTTAACAAGTTGGATAGAAGGCGGCAAGCCGACTGCCAAAGAGTCGGCTGTCCTTAATAGATGCTAGTAGAAATCGGCAAGCAGACTACTCATGAGTCGGCTTTTGCTTCAGAGAGGCAGGAAGCCGTCTTAATCTATGTTTATGCTTTGAGTCCTTAGCCATTTTTCATGCGGGCGCCCATTCTTCCTTACTCCTGTCCACCAGTCAGTCGCTCTGGGAGCTGCTGCTTCTGACAGGAGACGGCTTAGGCACCATGCACTACTTGTCCGACTGCAGGAAGCATTTCATAGCGCAAGGCGGCGAGTCCCCGGGCCGACTAGTCGAGCCCGGTGCCAAGCGGCATAACAAAGAGTAATATACTCGAAGGCATAATTCTTATCATACAGATAACAAAAGAAGGCAGTCCCCAAGCTCGTCTCGGGGGGGCCAAAGTCTTGGTACTTTAATACAAAAGGGGAGCGTGATACATACTGCATCAACTGTAAAATCTTCGGAGAAGATTTGCATTCCACAGGCGTTCTGTCTCTTTGCCGGAGTCGTCCCTCTTGCGCGCTCGGGGCTTCTGGGCGTCGATCAGGTAGTAGGAGTCGTTTCCCAGCACCTTGCTGATGATGAAGGGGCCTTCCCAAGGCGTCGACAACTTGTGCTGGCCGGCTGCTCGCCGGATCAGTCGGAGCACAACGTCGCCCTCTTGGAAAGATCTTGGCCTGACCTTCCTGTTGTAGTATCGACGCAGACTCTGCCGGTAGATGCTGGACCGGCTAAGTGCCAACAGCCGGCCCTCTTCCAGCAGATCGATGCCGTCTTGACGTGCTTCTTCTGCTTCTTCCTTGGTGTACATAGTGACTCGCGGGGAGTCGAACTCTATATCCGTCGAGATGACGGCTTCGGCACCGTAGACGAGGAAGAAGGGTGTGAAGCTGGTTGACTTGTTTGGAGTCGTGTGCAGACTCCAGAGGATGGCCGGCAGCTCCTCAAGCCAGCAGCCGGCCGATCGCTCCAACGGCACGACTAGTCGAGGCTTGATGCCGGATAATATGAGGCCGTTTCCTCGCTCCACCTGGCCGTTTGACTGCGGATGGGCAACGGACGCTAAGTCCAATCGGATGCCCTACCTCGTGCAGAAATGAGCCAAGGCGCCTTTGGCAAAATTTGTGCCATTGTCGGTGATGATGCTATGCGGGATGCCATACCGAGTCGTGATGTCGGCGATGAAAGTCACTGCAGTCGGACCATTCAACTTCTTGATGGGTTTCACTTCTATCCACTTGGTGAACTTGTCCACTACGACAAGTAGATGAGTCAAGCCACCTCGTGTCGTCTTGAATGGTCCCACCATGTCCAGGCCCCAGACTGCAAAGGGCCAGACGATGGGGATAGTCTTGAGTGCGGAAGCTGGCTGAAGTGGCTTGGAACGGAACATCTGGCACCCCTTGCACTTTTGGACTAATTCCTTGGCCTCTTCTAGGGCAGTCGGCCAGAAAAAACCATGCCGGAAGGTTTTGGTGACGAGTGCTCTTGAGGCCGCATGGTGACCGCACTCGCATTCATGGATGTCTCTGAGGATTGCTTGGCCTTGTTCTTCCTCGACGCAGCATTGGTAGACGCCAGTGACGCTGCGCCTGACCAGCTCTCTGTTGACTATGGTATAAGCTGCTGCTCGGTGTTGCACTTGCCGAGCCAAGATTTCATCAGTTGGCAGCTCTCTGTTTACTAGGAACTTGAGGATGGGCTGGGCCCATGAGGGTGCTGCTATTTCTTCAACTGCCACTAGTGCGACTTGCACAAGGGCGGCTGGGCTGGGAGGCGGCGGGTTGGAGTCTGCAGCCGCTTGCTGACTTGACAAAGTCCCCGGGCCGACTGGAGCAGTCCCCGGGCCGTGTTCTGGAGTCTTCGGTCTTGCCACTACAGTCCCCGGGCCGGGTTCTGAAGTCCCTGGGCCGGCTTCGACTGTGTCTTTCTTGGAGTCGGATCCGACTTCTTCGGGTGGAGCCGGCACAAAGATTGAGTCTGATTCTGGTGACGGCTTGATAGACGGCTTGAGGAGGTGCCGAAGGGCGGTGCTGGATGGTATTGCTTGGCGGGTGGAGCCGATTCGTGCCAAGGTGTCTGCTTGGTCATTGTTGTTCCTTGGCACGTGGAGGAACTCGCACCCCTCGAAGTATCCGTTGAGTTGCTGCACAAGGAAGCGGTAGCTTGCCATGTTTGCATCCTTGGCGTCCCAATCGCCAGATGATTGCTGGACCACCAAGTCAGAGTCGCCATAGCACAGGATCCGGCGAATGCCGAGTTCTTTGGCAAGTCGGAGCCCATGGATGAGCGCCTCGTACTCGGCCACGTTGTTGGAGGCGGCGAAATGGATCTGCAGCGCATATCTGAGCTTTTCACCCTTGGGGGAAGTGAGGACGACGCCGGCTCCCAGGCCGGTGCGCATCTTGGAGCCATCGAAGTGCATCCGCCAATGGGTGGAGTCGGGCACTGGTGGCAGATACTGGGTCTGGGCCCAATCGACGAGGAAGTTGGCCAGCGCTTGCGACTTGATGGCGGTGCGGGGCTCGTAGTAGATGGTGTAGGGAGCCAAGTCGATGGCCCATTTGGCCACCCGGCCAGAAGCATCTCGGCTTCCGATGATCTCGGCTAGTGGGGCTATGCAGACCACAGTGATTGGATGCTCTTGGAAGTAAGGCTTCAATTTCTTGGCGGCAAAATGCACGCCGTAGCACATCTTCTGGTAGTGGGGGTAGTTCTGCTTGGAGGCCAACAGTACCTCGCTTAGGTAATATACCGGTCTCTGGACAGGTAGCGCCTTGCCTTCCTTCTTGCGCTCGACTACAATGACTATGCTGACTACCCGGCTGGTGGCGGCAATGTATAGGAGCATGGGCTCTTTGGGAGTTGGAGCCGCCAGCACAGGGGTAGTATTCAACATCTTCTTCAGTTGGAGAAAGGCATCGTCCGCCTTGGGAGTCCACTCAAAAAAGGTTGTCTTCTTCATGAGCTCGTACAAGGGGAGAGCCTTCTCGCCCATCCAACTGATGAATCGGCTGATGGACGCCAAACAGCCAGTGAACTTCTGCACATCTAACAGTCGTCTGGGTGCTTCCATCCTCTCGATGGCCTTGATCTTCACAGGGTTGCACTCTATGCCACGTTCGGAGACCAGGAAACCAAGGAGCTGGCTGGCTGGTACTCCGAAGACGCACTTCTCGGGGTTGAGCTTGATCTGGAATTGGCGCAGGTTCTCGAAGGTCTCCTTGAGGTCTTCCAACAGAGTCCCACGTTTTTCCGTCTTCACCACCACATCATCCACGTAGACGTGGGCATTTCTGCCGAGTTGCTTGAGGAGGCACTTCTGCATGCAACGCTGAAAGGTGGCGCCGGCATTCCTCAAGCCGAACGTCATGGTCAGGTACCAGAAGGCACCAAATGGCATGATGAAGGCGGTCTTCAGTCGGTCAGCCGGGTTCAGTTTGATCTGGTGATATCCAGAGTATGCATCCAAAAAACTCAATAGCTCGCATCCGGCTGTGGAGTCTATCACCTGATCAATTCTTGGCAGAGCAAATGGGTCCTTGGGGCAGGCTTTATTGAGACTTGTGTAGTTGATACACATCCACCACTGCTTATTCTTCTTCAGCACCACTACTGGGTTTGCTAGCCACTCTGGGAAAAACACTTCCATGATGAAGCCGGCTGCCAGGAGCCGGGCTATTTCTTCTCCAACAACTCTTCTCTTTTCTTCTGACAGGCGGCGCAAGGGCTGCCTGACGGGTTTCACATCAGACCGGACATGTAATTTGTGCTCGGCGAATTCCGTGTGTACACCAGGCATGTATTTGGGGGACCATGCGAAGATGTCTCGATTCTCACAGAGGAAATCGACGAGCTCGCCTTCCTATTTGCTGTCAAGGTTTGTACCCATGACAGCGTACCTCTCTGGATGCTCCGGGTCCAAAGGTATCTTGGTTGTTTCTCTGATCGGCTTGAATGACCCTTCTGCTTCCGACTCCTTGGGGTCGGGCGATAACTCGGGCTGCTTGCCGGCCATCGCCACGACCCGATCAAGAAGCCGTTTCTCAGCCGCGATCACCAAGGACTCGGCCAGCCGACTGCTCTCAGCCGCGCAAGCAGACGACTTTCTGTAGTCGCCAGCTATGGTTAGGATTCCCTTGGAACTCGGTATCTTCATCTTGAGGTAGGCGTAGTGGGGGACTGCCATGAACTTGGCCAACGCTGGTCGGCCAAGCAAGGCATGGTACAGGCTTTCAAGGTCCACCACGTCAAACCAAATTGGCTCTCGGCGGAAATGATCTTTGTCCCCAAAGAGGACGTCTATCAGAATCTTGCCGATTGGTGAGCAGGAAAGGCCAGGGACAATGCCGTGGAACACAGTCCGGCTGCTCTGAAGCTGTCTTTGCTTGATTCCTAATTTCTCCATCGTATCCTTGTACAGGATGTTGATAGTGCTACCTCCGTCTATCAGTACTCGCGAGAAGCGAGCGGTCCGCCGATCTGTGGCGAGCGTGGCGCCTAAGACCAAGGCGTAGGAGTCTGGACTCGGCATCACCTCTGGGTGATCGGCTCTGCTCCAACTGATGGGCCTTTTGGACCAGTGCATGAATTCTGGAGTGCCTGACGCGACTGCATTCACTTCTTGCTGCTGTTGGCGCCTGCTGCGCTGATCGTCTGCCACACTGGTGAACACCACATAGGCTTTGTGTTCATCCGGAAACTCGTCTTGTATCGCGCCGACTGGCCTGACAGCCGGCTGCTGGGGCAGCTGTGGCGGAGGCGGCCCAACAGGCGGGGGAGGGAGTAGGCCGTCTCCCTTGGTGATTCTGGTCAGCCAGTGGCATTTCCGGGTGGTGTGGTTTGACGGCTTCGCGCCGCTGTGGAACTTGCAGGGGCCATCCAGGGTCTGCTCGTAGGAGAAAGTCGTCAACCAGTTGGACTTGCCGCCCTTCTGCCGCTTCGCCGGAGGCGGTCCCTCTGGCTGTTGGTCTTCGACTGTCACCACTTGCCGACTGTTGGAAGCCGGCTGCGGGGCCTTGCGCTTGTGGTCGTTCTGCTGTTGCCGCCGACTGATGTCCCGAACCGGAGTTCTTGGAGCCTGAGGAGCGACTTTGCCAGTCGCGCTGACTTGAATCTCTGCCTTCATGGAGGAGTTGGCCGTGGCGTACTTGTCTGCCATGATCAACAGTTCATCGAGGGTTTCCGGCTCGTCGCAGAGAAGCTTGTGCTTCAGGAGGGTGCCTTCTCTGCACCCGGCAGTAAAGTACTCGATAGCATGCACCTCGTGCACGCCTTCGCAGGAGTTCTGGAGCTCGCCCCAGCGCGTGAGATAGTCGCGAGTGGATTCGTTGGGGCCTTGCACGCACAAGGAGAATTGGCGAGGCTTGGGAGGTCGCTTGTACGTGCTTGTGAAGTTGCAGACGAAGGCCTCGGTGAAGTCGACCTAGCTATTGATGCTGTGAGGCTTTAGACTGTTTAACCATGTCCGGGCCGTGCCCTGGAGCATGAGCGCGACATATCTTACGGCAACACGCTTGTTGCCATTCGCTATATTGACGGCGGTGGAGTAATCGATCAACCAGTCCTCCGGCTTCACGGTGCCGGTATATTTGGGCGTGTCTCGGGGGAGCGTGAACCCTTTGGGGAAGGGCTCATCTCAGACGCGGGGTCCAAAGCAGGGAGGACCCAACTCGTCTTCTTCTTCCATCGACAAGGATCGGTGGAGTCGGCCGATCCGGTGGCGGGCACCATTCTCTCCGACTCCCTCTCGGTGGCCAAGAAGGTCGCCGAGAGTCGGATGTTCCACGGGCAGCGGGGAGACTCTCCTTTCTCTACGAAGAGGGGGAGGCAGATAGTCGTCCCGCCGTTCCACCGCCTTGGGGCGGCCGTCTTGGTCGCGCTTGATACTGATGCGAGTCCGACTGTGGTTGACAGCCGGCTCCTTGTCCTTCTTTTCGCGGGCCCCGCCAGTCGGCGTCCGAGACATCATGCCTTGGTCTCGGCGGGGTGGCAGGTCGTTGTTTTGTCACTGCGGCGCCTCTGTGCGGCAGCCGGCTTCGGTCTGTGCAGCAGCCGTGTCGAGGAGCTGCTGAACTCGCTCCGTCATCATGCGGCGCTCATCGCCGTCAAAGTTCTCGAGCTCGTCTGCCGCCGCCTGGGCGGCGCAGATGTTCTCCGCGGGCGTGGCGTACACAGGGCGATCAGCCCCGAACAGATTGGCGATTGCCACGCCGCGTTGTCGGACCGTGCCTAGGTGGCTAGGCCTAGTCGGAGCCGGCGAGCCGCCCACGGCGCGATCCATCTCGCGCTGGTAGGCCTCTGACAAGCACCTCATGCTTGCCAACTTCTTCGCGCCCTCGATAAGCTGAAGGCAGCGTGCCTCCAGCGTCTCGGCGTTGGCGTCTCCTGGAATCGGCGTGGTGAGGTCTTGTAGAGCCGCGTCGAGCGGGTCATGAGCTCCCTCACCGGAACGCTCGTCGTGATCGAGGACGAGAACTTCCGTGACGGTGCTTCCGCTGCTCCCCGCGCAAGGGAGCGGCTCGTCGTAGACCACCACGTTGGTGGGAAACGCGTCGAGTGACGCGGTGTCGGAGTCGAGCAGCATCGGGTCGGTGGATCCTATGGACTCCAGGTCCACGGCAGGCTCGCCGGCGACGTGGAGTTGGTCGAGGAGACCCGCGAGGAGGCTCTCGGGGCCGCTCGTGCCTGCGTCGGACGTAGGCTCGTCGGAGAGGCGAACCTCACCGATAAGCTCGGCGAGACAGCTGGCCGCGCAATGCGATCTCAGCACCGTGCAGCGCGTCGGCGCAAGCTCCATCAGGCATGGGTGGCTGGCTGCGCTCGCCAGGGAGGAAAAGGGTTCCCGTCCAGAGCAGGTCTCCGGACGACGGTGCACCTTGCCCCACGGTGGGCGCCAAATGTCGGGGGTTGGGTACGACATATGCCAAAGGATGGCTTATCATGGTGGGAGCGAGTAGAACATCGCCGGTGCCCGGAAGCGAGATGAGGCGAAGACATGCACGCCGGCGGAACTTACCCAGCTTCAGGGCTCTCCGAGGAGATAACACCCCTACTACTACTCCGCGTGGTCTCCGCATGGTCACTATGGCAAAGTGGTTACAATGGTGCTCCTGGAGCTGTTTCTGGAGGTAGGAGAGGGCAAGGCTAGCTCTATCCTTCCTATGCTCTAAGATCTATCTCTATTTGGGTCCGAACCCTTTACATGGGCTTCCCGGGGGGTTTATATAGGCCTACCCCCCAGGGGTACAATGGTGATCTGGCTGGGCGTGGGTCCCAGCCGTCTGTTTCTCAGGCCGTCGTCCTCTCCGCTGACTACTGGGGCCCGCCGACTGGCGGGCCCCGGACAGGCCTGATACTGTAGCGGTACTCCCGATGACGCTAGCTTGGTCATGTGGTCATGGCAACAGCACCGCCATCTGGTGTGCGTTCACTGTCGCCATTCCTCATCTTGTCTGGTTAATGGCGTGCGGGGCCCGTGGGAGGGGTCGGCCGACTCCAGGGTGCCGACTCCCACGGGTCCGTCTTCTGGGCGCTCGTAAGCAGGGGGGACGGCCATGCCGTGGCCGTACCCCGCCTTGTCCTTCGAGACGAGGGTGGAGTCGCGGGCCGACTCTCCATAGTCGGCCTCTCTGGAAGTCGCCGGCCATGAGCTGACTTATCTTGGAGTCACCGTCAGGGACTCGGCTTATCTTGGAGTCGCCGTCTGGGACTCGGCTTATCTTGGAGCCGTCGTCTGGGACTCGGCTTATCTTGGAGTCACCGTCTGGGACTCGGCGCATCTTGGAGTTGTCCCAGGGACTCGGCAGAACTTGGAGTTGTCCCTGGGACTCGGCATAAGCGGCGCTACTTATCTCAATGTCTTGAAAGGTTCTGGGCCTCGGGTTTGCCTACCCGTGTCCCATTACTCCGACACTCTCCCTCTCTCTCCTTGATGGATCAAGACATGGGAGACGTCACTGGGCTGTACGTGTGTTGAACGCGGAGGTGCCGTCCGTTCGGCACTAGGATCTCCGGTGATTGGATCACGACGAGTACGACTCCATCAACCCCGTTCTCTTGAACGCTTCCGCTTAGCAATCTACAAGGGTATGTAGATGCACTCTCCTTCCCCTCGTTGCTGGTTTCTCCATAGATAGATCTTGGTGACACGTAGGAAAATTTTGAATTTCTGCTACGTTCTCCACCTGTGGCATCATGAGCCAGGTCTATTGTGTAGATTCTTTGCACGAGTAGAACACAAAATAGTTGTGGGCGTTGATTTTATTCAATATGCTTACCGTTACTAGTCCAATCTTGATTCGGCGGCATTGTGGGATGAAGCGGCCTAGACCGACCTTACATGTACACTTACGTGAGAGAGGTTCCACCGACTGACATGCACTTGTTGCATAAGGCGGCTAGCGGGTGCCAGTCTCTCCCACTTTAGTCAGATCAGTTTCGATGAAATGGGTCCTTATGAAGGGTAAATAGCAATTGACATATCACGTTGTGGTTTTTGCGTAGGTAAGAAACGTTCTTGCTAGAAACCCATAGCAGCCACATAAAACATGCAAACAACAATTAGAGGACGTCTAACTTGTTTTTGCAGGGTATGCTATTGATGTGATATGGCCAAGAAGAATGTGATGAATGATATGTAATGTATGAGATTGATCATGTTCTTGTAATAGGAATCACGACTTGCATGTCGATGAGTATGACAACCGGCAGGAGCCATAGGAGTTGTCTTTATTTATTGTATGACCTGCGTGTCATTGAACAACGCCATGTAATTACTTTACTTTATTGCTAACCAGTAGCCATAGTAGTAGAAGTAATAAGTTGGCGAGACAACTTCATGGAGAGACGATGATGGAGATCATGATGATGGAGATCATGGTGTCATGCCGGTGACAACGATGATCATGGAGCCCCGAAGATGGAGATCAAAAGGAGCAAAATGATATTGGCCATATCATGTCACTTTTTGATTGCATGTGATGTTTATCATGTTTATGCATCTTATTTTCTTAGAATGATGGTAGTAAATAAGATGATCCCTCATTAAAATTTCAAGAAAGTGTTCCCCCTAACTGTGCACCGTTGCGAAAGTTCGTCGTTTCGAAGCACCACGTGATGATCGGGTGTGATAGATTCTTACGTTCACATACAACGGGTGTAAGCTAGATTTACACACGCGGAACACTTAGGTTAACTTGACGAGCCTAGCATGTACAGACATGGTCTCGGAACACAAGACATAGAAAGGTCGAGCATGAGTCGTATGGAGGATACGATCAACATGAATATGTTCACCGATGATGACTAGTCCGTCTCACATGATGATTGGACACGGCCTAGTTGACTCGGATCATGTAATCACTTAGATGACTAGAGGGATGTCTATCTGAGTGGGAGTTCATGAGATGAACTTAATTATCCTGAACATAGTCAAAAGATCTTTGCAAATTATGTCGTAAGCTCGCGCTTTAATTCTACTGTTTTAGATATGTTCCTAGAGAAAATATAGTTGAAAGTTGACAGTAGCGATTATGCGGACAGTAGAAAGCTTATGCCCTTAATGCACCGCTCTGTGTGCTGAACCCCAAACGTCGTATGTGGATGTTGCGAACATCGGACATACACTTTTGATAACTACGTGATAGTTCAGTTAAACGGTTTAGAGTTGAGGCACCAAAGACATTTTCGTATGAGATGTTTCGAGGGCTGAAATTGGGATTTCAGGCTTGTGCCCACGTCAAGAGGTATAAGACCTCCGGCGATTTTCTTAGCCTGCAAACTAAGGGAGAAAAGCTCAATCGTTGAGCTTGTGCTCAGATTGTCTGAGTGCAACAATCACTTGAATCGAATGGGAGTTGATCTTCCAGATGAGATAGTGATGTTTCTCCAAAGTCATTGCCACCAAGCTGCTAGAGCTTCGTGATGAACTATAACATATCAGGGATAGATATGATGATCCTTGAGGTATTCACGATGTTTGACACTGCGAAAGTAGAAATCAAGAAGGAGCATCAATGGTTGATGGTTGGTGAAACCACTAGTTTCAAGAAGGGCAAGGGCAAGAAGGGATACTTCAAGAAACGGCAAATCAGCTGCTGCTCTAGTGAAGAACCCCAAGGTTGAACCCAAACCCGAGACTAAGTGCTTCTGTAATAAGGGGAACAGCCACTAGAGCAGAATTACCCTAGATACTTGGTAGATGAGAAGGCTGGCAAGGTCGATTGAAGTATATTAGATATACATTATGTTAATGTGTACTTTACTAGTACTCCTAGTAGCACCAGGGTATTAGATACCGGTTCGGTTGCTAAGTGTTAGTAACTCGAAATAAAAGGCTACGGAATAAACGGAGACTAGCTAAAGGTGAGATGACGATATGTGTTGGAACTGTTTCCAAGTTTGATATGATCAAGCATCGTATACTCCCTCTACCATCGAGATTGGTGTTAAACCTAAATAATTGTTATTTGGTGTTTGCGTTGAGCATAGACATGATTGGATTATGTCTATCGCAATACGATTATTCATTTAAGGAGAATAATGGTTACTCTGGTTTTTGAATAATACCTTCAATGGTATTGCACCTAAAATGAATGGTTTATTGAATCTCAATTGTAGTGATACACATGTTCATGCCAAAAGATACAAGATAGTAATGATAGTACCACCTACTTGTGGCACTTCCATGTAAGTCATAAAAACGCATGAAGAAGCTCCATGTTGATGGATCTTTGGACTCACTCGTTTTTGAAAAGTTTGAGACATGCAAACCATGTCTATTGGTATGTACGCATGAAGAAACTCCATGCATATGGATCATTTGGACTCACTTGATTTTGAATCACTTGAGACATGCAAATCATACCACATGGGCAAGATGACTAAGAAGCCTCGTTTTCAGTAAGATGGAACAAGAGAGCAACTTGTTGGAAGTAATACATTTTGATGTGTGCAATCCAATGAGTGCCGAGGCATGAAGTGGATATCATTATGTTCTTACTTCACAGATGATTTGAGTAGATGCTAAGTGTATTTACTTGATGAAACACATGTCTGAATCATTGAAAGGTTCAAGTAATTTAAGAGTGAAGTTGAAGATCATCGTGACAAGAGGATAAAATGTCTATGATATGATCATAGAGATGAGTATTTGAGTTACGAGCTTTGGCACGCAATTAAGACATTGTGGAAATTGTTTCACAATTAATACCGCCTGGAACACCATAGTGTGATGGTGTGTCCGAACATCATAGTTGCACCCTATTGGATATGGTGCATACCATGATGTCTCTTATCGAATTACCACTATCGTTCATGGGTTAGGCATTAGAGACAACCGTATTCACTTTAAAATAGGGCACCACGTAATTCCGTTGAGACAACACCGTTTGAACTATGGTTTGGAGAAACCTAAGTTGTCGTTTCTTAAAAAGTTTGGGGCTGCGACGCTTATGTGAAAAAGTTTCAGGTTGATAAGCTCGAACCCAAAGCGGATAAAATGCATCTTCATAGGACACCCAAAACAGTTGGGTATACCTCCTAATTCAGATTCGAAAGCAATAGGGATTGTTTCTACAAACGGGCCCCTTCTCGAGGAAAAGTTTCTCTCGAAAGAATTGAGTGGGAGGATGTTGGAGACTTGATGAGGTTATTGAACCATCACTTCAACCAGTGTGCAGCAGGGCACATGAAGTTGTTCCTGTGGCGCCTACACCAATTGAAGTAGAAGCTTATGATAGTGATCATGAAGTTTTGGATCAAGTCACTACCGTACCTCATAGGGTGACAAGGATGCGTACTACTTCAGAGTGGTACAGTAATCCTGTCTTGAAGGTCATGTTGCTAGACAACAATGAACCTACGATCTATGGGGAAGCGATGGTGGGCCCAAATTCCAACAAATGGTTAGAAACCATGAAACCCGACAAAGGATCCATGTATCAGAACAAAGCATGGACTTTGGTGGACTTGCCCGATGATCGGCAAGCCATTGAGATAAATGGATCTTCAAGAAGAAGACGGACGTGGACGATAATGTCACCATCTATGAAGCTCGACTTGTGGCGAACAGTTTTTCACAAGTTCAAGGGGTTGACTACAATGAGATTTTCTCATCCGTAGCGATGCTTAAGTCCGTCGGAATCATGTTAGCATTAGCTGCATTTATGAAATTTGGCAGATGGATGTCAAAATGAGTTTCCTTACCAGATTTCGTAAGGAAAGGTTGTATGTGATACAGTCAGAAAGGTTTTGTCGATCCTAAGGATGCTAAAAGGTATGCTAGCTCCAGCGATCCTTCCATGGACTGGAGTAAGCATCTCGGAGTTGGAATATACGCTTTGATGAGATGATCAAAGATTTTGTGTTTATACAAAAGTTTATGAGAAACTTGTATTTCCAAAGAAGTGAGTGGGAGCGCTATAGAATTTCTGATGAGTATATGTTGTTGACATATTGTTGATCAGAAATGATGTAGAATTTCTAGAAAGCATATGGGGTTATTTGAAAAGTGTTTTTCAATGGAGAACCTGGATTAAGCTACTTGAACATTGAGCATCAAGATCTATGAGGATAGATCAAAAACAAAACGCTAAATGGTACTTTCAAATGAGCACATACCTTGACATGATCTTGAAGGTGTTCAAGATGGACCAGTCAAAGAAGGAGTTCTTGCCTGAGATGTAAGGTACGAAGTTACGACACTACTAGGAAAAGGCCTACTAATGGCGCACCTAATTTGGCCATTAATGGTGCATTAATGGTGTGCCATTAGTGCCACGCCATTAGTATATTTTACTAATGGTGCACCACTGATGCGCCATTAGTATCTGGTATACTAATGGCGCACCAGCTGGTGCGCCATTAGAATAGCCCACGGTGCGCCATTAGTACAGGCCACTGGTGCGCCATTAGTATAGGCCATGGTGCGCCATTAGTATTTTTGAATTTTGAAGGCGGGAAAATAGTAGTGGTGCACCGTCTAACCCCCACCGTGCGCCATTGCTATTTTTGAATTTTGAATTTGGATCTGGATCGCGATTTTTTTGCCCATTTTTTGCTCGTTTTTTTGCTCATTTTTTTGCACGATATTATTTCAAATTTTGTTCCCGTTTTTGGATCTTGTACGTTCTTTTGCCGTGTTCTTTTGCCGGAGAGGAGTTCTCCGGAGAGGATGAGGAGGTGACCGCAGAGGCGCTCGCCTACATCGCCGGAGAGGAGGACGAGGTCACCGGAGAGGAGTTCACCGGAGCATCGGAGAGGAGGAAGGAGAAACCATGAGGGGATGGGAGGAGAGGAGGGAGGAGGAGCTCACCGGAGAGGAGGCAGGAGGAGCTCACCGGAGATGAGGGAGGAGGAGCTCACCGGAGAGGAGGGAGGAAAAACCGTGAGAGGAGGGGAGGGGAGGAGAGGAGAGGTGGAGGAGGTCGCCGGAGAGGAGGAGGGTAGTATGGTGGAGGAGAGAAGGGAAGATGGAGTGGAGGAGTGGAGGAGAGGTGAAGTGGAGGAGAAGAATGAAGAGGTAAGGAGGAGAGGACACGCCCAGCCATATATACGGCATAGTAATGGCGCACCGCGGGCAGGTGCGCCATTAGTAACTTTTTTTTATTTTTTTGATTTATTTTGAATTGTGAAGGCAGGAAGATACTAGAGGCGCACCATGGGCAGGTGCGCCATTAGTAACTTTTTTTTTTTATTTATTTTGAATTTTGAAGGCGGGAAGATACTAATGGCGCACCAAGGGCAGGTGCGCCATTAGTAACTTATTTTTTTATTTTTTTTATTTTTTTTGAATTTTGAAGGTGGGAAGATTGTAGTGGCGCACTATGGGCAGGTGCACCATTAGTAAGTTTGAATTTTTTTTGAATTTTTTTGCCTCTAGATCTTGAAAGCCCCGTAACTTTTTTCTGTTAGGTTTTTGGGGATTTTGAAAATGTTTAACGGGGTTCCCCCAGTTAAATTTGGATGTAACTATTCGAGTAGATGATTTTTCATATAAAAAACTTTTTCATTCGAGTTCGTATGCAAAAGTTATGCCCATTTTACAAATTTCCACAGAGATTTTGCAAACAAAGTCGAAATTCATATTTGTAAATTTTCCCAACAACTAGACCACATATTACATGGGAAACTTATTTTCTTTTATTTTTTTTGACATTTCCATCATTTTCTTTTTTTTTAAAAACTGAAAAGGCGATCCAGGGGGGGTGCATTCGGTGTTGGGGCAAGTTAGTAATGGCACACCGTGGGGTGGTGCGCCATTACTAGTTAAAACTAGTAATGGCGCACCGAGATATGGTGCGCCATTAGTAACAAATAATTTTTTATTTATTTTTTACTTTTTTTCCAAAACTACTAATGGCGCACGGGGGATGTGGTCCGCCATTAGTATGTCAACTACTAATGGCGCACGGCGGACATGGTGCGCCATTAGTAACAAAAAAAATTATGTTTTTTTCAAAACTACTAATGGCGCACCACACAAGAGGTGCGCCATTAGTAATATATTACTAATGGCGCACCGAGACATGGTGCGCCACTAGAATATAGTAATGGTGCACCACATGTTTGGTGCGCCATTAGTGGCCATTCCATCTATAGCCCTTTTTGTAGTAGTGCGACTTAAAGCTCGACAACGGCAGAATAGAGAGAAAGGACGAAGGTCGTCCCCTATGCTTCAGACGTAGGCTCTATAGTATGCCATGCTGTGTACTACACCGGAAGTGTGCCTTGCCATGAGTCAGTCAAGGGGTACAAGAATGATCCAGGAATGGATCATTGGACAGCGGTCAAAATTGTCCTTGGAGTAAATAAGGACATGTTTCTCGATTATGGAGGTGATAAAGAGTTCGGCGTAAAGGGTTACATCGATGCAAGCTTTAACACCTATGCGAGTGACTCTGAGTAGCAAACCGGATACGTATAGTGGAGCAACCATTTGGAATAGCTCCAAGTGGAGCGTGGAAGCAGCATTTACAGAATGACCTAGAGATTTGCGAAGTACATACGGCTCTGAAAGTTGCAGACCCGTTGACTAAAACCTCTCTCACAAGCAAAACATGATCAAACCCCAGAACTCACTTAGTCTTAATCACATGATGATGTGAACTAGTTTAATGACACTAGTAAGCTCTTTGGATGTTGGTCACATGGCGATGTGACGTCTGAGTGTTAATCACATGACGATGTGAACTAGATTATTGACTCTAGTGCAAGTTGGAGACTGTAGGAAATATGCCCTAGAGGCAATAATAAATTAGTTATTATTATATTTCCTTGTTCATGGTAATCGTTTATTATCCATGCTGTAATTGTATTGATAGGAAACTCAGATACATGTGTGGGTACATAGATAACACTATGTCCCTAGTAAGCCTCTAGCTGACTAGCTCGTTGATCAATAGATGGTTACGTTTTCCTGACCATGGACATTGGATGTCGTTGATAACGGATCACATCATTAGCAGAATGATGTGATGGACATGACCCAATCCTAAGCCTAGCACAAAGATCGTGTAGTTCGTATGCTAAAGCTTTTCTAATGTCAAGTATCATTTCCTTAGACCATGAGATTGTGCAACTCCCGGATACCGTAGGAATGCTTTGGGTGTACCAAACGTCACAACATAACTGGGTGGCTATAAAGGTGCACTACAGGTATCTCCAAAAGTGTCTGTTGGGTTGGCACGAATCGAGACTGGGATTTGTCACTCCGTGTAAACGAAGAGGTATCTCTGGGCCCACTCGGTAGGACATCATCATAATGTGCACAATGTGACCAAGGGGTTGATCACGGGATGATGTGTTACGGAATGAGTAAAGAGACTTGCCGGTAACGAGATTGAACAAGGTATCGGTACACCGATGATTGAATCTCGGGCAAGTACAATACAGCGAGACAAAGGGAATTGTATACGGGATTGATTGAGTCCTTAACATCATGGTTCATCCGATGAGATCATCATGGAACATGTGGGAGCCAACATGGGTATCCAGATCCCGCTGTTCGTTATTGACCGGAGAACGTCTCGGTCATGTCTGCATGGTTCCCGAACCCGTAGGGTCTACACACTTAAGGTTCGATGACACTAGGGTTATAAAGGAAGTTTGTATGTGGTTACCAAATGTTTTTCGGAGTCCCGATGAGATCCCGGACGTCACGAGGAGTTCCGGAATGGTCCGGAGGTAAAGATTTATATATGGGAAGTCCTGTTTTGGTCACCGGAAAAGTTCCGGGTTTTATCGGTAACGTACCGGGACTACTGGGAGGGTCCCGGGGGTCCACCAAGTGGGGCCACCATCCCCGGAGGGCTGCATGGGCCAAGTGTGGGAGGGGACCATCTCCAGGTGGGCTGGTGCGCTCTCCCCCACCAAGGCCCAAGGCGCAGGGAAGAGTGGGAGGGGGCAAACCCTAGGGCAGATGGGCCCTAAGGCCCACCCCAGGTGCGCCTCCCCTCTCTCCCCCTCTGGCCGCGACCCAGATGGGATCTGGGGGCTGCCGCCACCCCTGGGGAGGGAACCCTAGAGCGGGCGCAGCCCCCTCCCCTTCCCCTATATATAGTTGAGGTCTAGGGGCTACCCAACACATGGTTTTCTCTCCCTCTTGGCGCAGCCCTACCTCTCTTCCTCCTCCGCTCCCGCGGTGCTTGGCGAAGCCCTGCAGGATTGCCACGCTCCTCTATCACCACCACGCCGTTGTGCTGCTGCTGGATGGAGTCTTCCTCAACCTCTCCCTCTCTCCTTGCTGGATCAAGACATGGGAGACGTCACCGGGCTGTACGTGTGTTGAACGCGGAGGTGCCGTTCGTTCGGCACTAGGATCTCCGGTGATTTGGATCACAACGAGTATGACTCCATCAACCCCGTTCTCTTGAACTCTTCTGCTTAGAGATCTACAAGGGTATGTAGATGCACTCTCCTTCCCCTCGTTGCTGGTTTCTCCATAGATAGATCTTGGTGACACGGAGGAAAATTTTGAATTTCTGCTACGTTCTCCAACACTGAGGGCCGAAGACAGTGGCGCCCCCCGCTCCGCGCCGGCTGCGGCACGGCAGCCCGGCGCCCGCCCTGCCGGGGCACCAAGGCGTGCTCCCCGCTGGCCGCTCGCGACGCGGCCAGCACCTCCTCTGACGCGGACCCGGATGCTGGTACGCCCTGCATCGCCGCCTCCGGTCTGGACGCCGGGACGTCCTGCGGCGCCACCACCGGCCCAGCTGCCAGGGTGGCCTCCTGCACCGCCGTCCGCGGTGTCGCCTCCAACACCAGTGGCGCCTCCGGCACCGCCTCCCGCTGCGCCTCTTCCAAGACGGCACCACCTCCACCACCGTCAGCCCCCGCATGCACGACCACGTCAGCCCGCGTCGGGGTATCGCCCTCCACCTCCACGACCTCCTGGTCAAGGATCACCACCTCAGCCCAGCCTCCCCGGTCATGCTCCCTCACCGATGGCGGCTCAAAGACCGTCGCCGCCACCACCGTGCCCGCCGCCATCACGCGCCAGGCCGGCTCCGCGTGGGCTCGCTCCCACACTACCACCGCGTCGGTCCAGGCCTGGACTAACGCCGCCTCCAGCTCCGCCTCGGCCCGGTTCCTGTCCCATCAAGCCAAGTCTTCGGCGTCGTTCGGGTCTAGGCCAAGTCCGAGTCGGCCCGTCCCTCCGCCTCGGCTTGGTCGGCGAGGTCGGACCGGCTCCTGTGGAATGCGGCCTCTTCGGTGGCCGCGGCTTCCGGCGCCGCCCTCGCCAGCGCGATTGGCGACCTGAAGAAGAAGGCCGAATAAGCCAAAAAATAAGACAACTTCGGCTCAACAATCTGGACGCATGCGGAAGATAAAGCTTACCCCGTCAAGACCGGGACCGGGGTCGGCCTCCCATCGCGCCTTCTCTTGGCCGGCCTCCCAGGCTCGGACGGGTCCGTCGCGCGCTTCGGGGCCCGGGGTCGCGGTGCGACGCTGTCTTTCCCATGAGGGTGGCTTGGCGCCGCCGTCGGTGTCAAAACCGGCGGATCTCGGGTAGGGGGTCCCGATCTGTGTGTCTTAGGCTGATGGTAACAGGAAGCAAGGGACACAATGTTTACCCAGGTTCGGGCCCTCTCGGTGGAGGTAAAACCCTACTTCCTGCTTGATTAATATTGAAGATATGAGTAGTACAAGAGTAGATCTACCACGAGATCATAGAGGCTAAACCCTAAGAGCTAGCCTATGATGGTATGATTGTAATTGTGATCGGCCTTCTAAGGACCATCCTATCCAGTTTATATAGACACCGGAGAGGGCTAGGGTTTACACGGAGTCGGTTACAAGGAAGGAAATACAATATCCGGATCGCCAAGCTTGTCTTCCACGCAAAGGAGAGTGCCATCTGGACACGAGCCGGAGCCTTGAGTCTTGTATCTTCACGCTTCAATAGTCCGGACGATGTATATAGTCCGGCTATCCGGATACCCCCTAATCCAGGACTCCCTCAGTAGCCCCTGAACCAGGCTTCAATGACGATGAGTCCGGCACGCAGTCTTGTCTTCGGCATTGCAAGGTGGATTCCTCCTTCCGAATACTCCAAGGCTATTATCGAACACGTAGACCGTGTCCGGATCTGCTATGACGAATAGTGTCTGGTTCTACAAGATGATCTTCACACGCCATTGTAGGGAACATAGCATAAATCCATTATGCTGGAAATCCTTGTACGTCGTGCCCTTGCATCGTGGCCTGGTCCAACACGAACCGGCGTTTCCTGCCCCACCTCGACTCGCGTTGTGAGGCGGTTTTATTGGCATGTCCTGCAAAAGCAGAGATCGTGTTCCTCTTACTACGAGATCTTTCATCAATATGGGCGTGTGTGACCCCACGACGACCGTTGGTATGACTCCGTGTATTTTAGATAAGTCTCAAGCGGTCACGTTGAGGACTCTTGATATTCATCCCCTTTATAAAGGGGTCAAGGCCTACGCCTCTTTTCCGCCTCCCTTGCTCCTTCTCGCACCTCGAGCTCTAACACCCAAGACCTAAGCTCCAACACCCCAGATCCTCCAACATGTCCGGATCCGATGCAAAAGGCCGGTGGGTGGCCTCCTCGATCCAAGAGGAGGACATTATGAAGCTTAGGGAGGTCGGATAGCTGACCGCCGACATTCAGCACAGGCTTCCTGCTCCAGGGCAAGTTATCCCTACGCCGGAGCTCAATGAGAGCATTGTGTTTGTCCCACACTTCCTCCGAGGCCTGGGCCTCACCCTCGACCCCTTTATGAGGGGGCTCATGTTCTACTATGGGTTGGATTTTCATGATCTGGTTCCAGACGCTATGCTCCATATCTCGTCGTTCAATATTGTGTGCGAGGCTTTTCACCACGTCAGCCCACACTTCGGCTTATGGCTCAAGACCTTTAATGTGAAGCCGAAGATGATCGAGGGGCGACATGCGGAGTGCGCAGGTGCCATAATAAGCAGGAACGCCGATGCCCCCTAGCCAGAGGGTTCTTTCCCAGAAGTATCTGATGTATGGCAACGGAGGTGGTTTTATGTTACAGCTCCCAGAGGCATAAAGTGGGTAGCCGCCCCCGAGTTCCGCTCGGGCCCTCCGTCACAGTTGGCATCTTGGACCAACGTAGGACGGAATCGGGGGCCCGCTGGTGATGTACCAGAACTGTAGAATCGCATCCGGAAGCTTATTGAGAGGGACATAAATCTTGTCAGCATAATTCAATTGATGCTAATCCGACAGATGTTGTCGTGCAAACGTCGGCCTCTCCGGATGTGGGAGTTTAATCCGGAGGCTCCGCGGACTATTAAGCACTTCTTCGGCCTGAAGCTCGAAGGGATGTGTAAATTATTCTTCGGACCACAAGTAAAGTGTCCGGACAACACCGAGGATGCGTGCCTAAGCTGCAATCGCCTAGATGCCCAAGTAAGTAACCTTAAAGCTGGACACTTCATTTATATTTATCATAACTATTATTCTGAACATCCCCCGTGGCCAGGAATGGCTCAACAAGGCGGAGAGAATCAGGTGTCCGGCGCCACTTCCTGAAGGCTCGCCTGGTCCGACCGTTGGCAAGATGCTTGCCCGGGTACTCAGCAAAATCCCCTCAGGGAAAGGCGAAGGAAAGGGCGGTGAAGCCGAACTTCACACAATACGCATCCAAACCGGGGGAATCGTTACCTCCCCTGAGGAGGATAGTCGGGAAGGGGAGGCTAAAGCCTCCTCTCCACGCGGGAGGAAAAGGGCCGCCTCCGAAGACTTGGAGACGGAGATGCCCAAGCAAGGGAAGAAGGTATCACCAGGGGGCTCTGCCACGACGGGCACCCTCACCGCGTCGTGCCCACCAACGGGCCAGCCCTCCACCGAGCTGTAAGTTATTCATTGATTCGAAGGTATGGTGTTTCTCCGAGATCCATAACCGGGACTTCGTCTTTTGCAGTCCGGCGAGCAGCTGTTCTCAATAGAGTTCGTCTTCGGGGGATCTTCCTCCGGAGATGATAGAGAGTGAGACCCCACCCACCTCTCCGCCTCATGAAGCGAGCAACACTGAGGTGTTGTCATGGAGGAGTCCGGATCTGCCGAAGCCGGAGGCTAACACGTCCGTCGCCCTAAGCCCGGAGCATTTGGCTCCCATGGGGGGCGATGAGAAGGGTCCGGCATAGTTCGAGGTCCGGCCGAATGTACTGACAGGCCTTCTAGAGCGAGCCACGCTCTCGGAGGAGCACCGTTCTTTAATGATCACGATGCTCACGAAGATTTCGTCCGCTGCAAGCGGTTTGAATGAGGCATTTACAAGCCTGCTCAAAGGCTTTGAGGTATGTAGTGAAAAATGCACTATTTTTTGGTTGTGAAGCACGCGCTAGGTGTGCTCCCTATGGATAGTAGCCCCTGAGACTCTGGTTGCCCTCCATAGGCGGCAAATGGGGGATCACATAGTAATGGATGCACCGTACATGTGCGCAGGTATCTAAGGATCCGACGTCCGACCAGTCTGTTGAAGTTGCCGAACTAAGGAGGCAGATCGGATCTGTTGATGCTGATATCACGCTGGTGAAAAAACGGCTGGAAGAATCCCAGGGTATGTGCTCTGCTTCCCTTATTATGTTGTATAGGAAAATGCGAGAGTGGCATAATGTTAATGCCATGTGTTTGTACTGCAGATGGTGCTGCTGCCGTGGAGGCGCTGAGGGCGGAACTTGCTCAGGCCAAGGAACAAGCTAGGGCTAGCAATGCGGCTGCCCTAAAGGCGGCCAAAGAATTGAGAGCCGAACAGGCTGCTCATCACCGAAGTGAGGAAAAGATAGCCGAAATGGCTGGGGAGTTGAAAAATGCCGCCGACCGGTATGTACTCCTTGAAAAGGAGAATAAGGCTAGTTCAACCGAGCTAGACAAGGCACTTAATGCCGCCAAAGAGATGCGGACCGAGATCCGGGGTATGCGGGAGGAGCTCCAACAGGCCGACAAAATCGTTGGGGGCTCCTACTTACTGTGGACGAGGTTTTTGGATTCGAAGCATGCTCCCCTGGCTGGGTGCTGGAGTCCTGCAGACACATATGCGGACTTGGCGAATAGTACAGCTGACGCTGTCAAGTTCTTCGAGGGTCAAGGTGATAAGGAGGTGGAGAAGCTTTTCTGATCGCAATTCAGTGTTCCCACTCGCCCGCTGCCGCTAAACGAGAAGGTGGCTGCTGTGGCGGAGCTTCACAGGCTGTCCGGGGTTGCAATGCGGTCTGTAATAGACCATCTTTGGCCGAAGGGGCCTAAGCCGGACAGTTACTTTGGTTTGGTGCAACAATTCCTTGGGGCCGTGTCCCGGATTGACGCTATGAGGAGGTCGGCGTGCATAGAGGGTGCACAGATGGCTCTAGCCCGTGTTAAAGCCCATTGGACGGATATGGAGGCCACCATTATAGCGACCCAGGATCCGGTGGGAGGCCAATATCTGGCCGAGCACTACTTGGCGCAGGTCACAGAAGGTGCCCGCCTAATAGAGGCGCAGTGCTCGAAGAATGTCTTGTTCGAGTGATAAGTCGAATCCTTGTAAAAAACAATGTTTATTTTGATTATGAGGCTATATTTATACTTTTTCCCGGAAGTATGATTGTGTCCCCTTTGCGGCCGTTTTTTATATAAATATGAGGAATCCGAAAGTTAGCAGTCGTTGGCTTCAGCCCCCACGCATACAATACGGGGGTGTTCGTGAAAAATATGCTTAATCACACTTGATCCAACGTCTTGGTCCATTAAGGAGGTGATCGCACGTTGAACTAGGCAACCGGACTATATAGCTATAACACTTTCTCTTAGCCATGGGGGTCTAACGGTGGGGCTACTATGTAGCCCCTGGTACATTCGCGTGCATCCGAATACGGGCGCGCATGTACATGGCCGGGAAACGTCCCTTCGTTAATGCGGAGGAATCCTAGAGATTCCGGTGAGCCTTCGAGTGGTTGAACAGTCTCTCGCTGTATCATGACAGTCAGTTTGTGGCTTTCTCTACTGAGGTGCTCATCCAGAATAACCAGGGCACAATCGCAGTAGTTCTCCTTTGGCCGCCTTAGCCGATAATAATGAAACGTAAGGCGACAAACCCAGGAGCCGGGAAAACCCAACATTTGACCAAAGACATGATTCAGAGCCGATGCATATAAGGCCAACCTCGTGACACCGAACACTCCCGAGGGTATTCGGTCTTTTAAAAGGAAATAGGCTGACGAGAGCCTATTATAAGCCCTAAATTTCTAGGTACATGCGTTTTAATCTATCGTGGCGAAATGCCAATAACGGCAGTATCCTCTGTGGGTATGGAACCCATGGGATGGTTAAACAACAATAGGCAGTAGAAAATGTTTACACAAGGGCTTAATCTAAAAAGAAACCTGTTAAACGGGGCCCTGCTGGATGTCTGTGCCTTTGTCTTCGTCGTGCCGTATCCTGGAAGAGTATCACGCGAACGTTGTCTGTGGAAAAAAGAAAACTAGTAGGAGAGTACAACGTAAGTATGCAATTGATAATAAAAGTGTAAGATGTTGGCCTGCCAGTAAGGTTGAGCCAGCTGTGGGGCTGCATTAAATATTTACAGCCCTTGGTATCCACTACGGGATTACATGTACGGTGCCCTGGTTCAGTTTTATCCGGGCTACCAGACTCGTCTAACCGTGTCTGTGGTTGTAATGACCAGTCATGTTTTTTGATATTGGAGGCGGCTTACAGTCCGGCCGCCAGGGCTGTCGCGTGTTCCTCTGCGCGTGAGGAGCACTCTGTGATTCCGCTAATGGTGATGACGCCACGTGGACCGGGCATCTTGAGTGTAAGGTAGCCATAGTGCGGCAATGCGTTGAAGCGGGCGAAGGCCATTCTTCCGAGCAATGCACGATAGCCGCTTTGGAATGGTGCGATGGTGAAGAGTAATTCTTCGCTTCTGGAATTGCCTGGGGAGCCGAATTTTACTTCCAGCACGACGGAGCCCCTGTCGTAGGCTTCCACACCTGGTATCACCCCTTCAAAGGTGGTGTTGCTTTGGCTAATTCTGGATGGGTTTATCCCCATTCTGCGGATAGTGTCCTCGTATATTAAACTGAGACTACTGCCGCCATCCATGAGGACGCGGGTGAGACAGTATCCGTCGATTATTGGGTCAAGCACGAAGGCCTCTGATCCTCCGCGCCGAATACTAGTTCGGTCGTCCATGTGATCGAAAGTGATCGGACGAGACATCCAGAAGTCAGATGTTGGTACGATGCGCTCTACATCATGCGCGTCTCTGAGCGCGTGTTCGTCCCTTCTCGTGAATGTGTGAGTCACATGGATCACGTTTACTATTTTAACCTCTAGCGAGAATTTTTCCTGTCCCCCAGTGTTCGGCTGGCGAGGTTCGTCCTCGTCTTCACTTGGTGTTTCCCTCCCCTTGTGTTCGACATTTAATTTGCCGGCCCGCATGAAGACCCAGCATTCTCTATGCGTGTGGTTCGTAGGTTTCTCCGGGGTGCCATGAATTTGGCATAGTCTGTCCAGGACTCTGTTCAGACCGGACGGTCCCTCTTTACTGCCTTTAAATGGCTTCTTTTGCTCATCAGGTCGAGAGCCCCTGAATCCAGCATTGACCGTTGTGTTATCCGGGCTCTCTTCCTTGTTTTGGCATTTGTGTTTATTATGCCGTGGCTTCCTGTTGCCATCCCTTATTTCGGATGTGTTGGGGTCGCTGGTGCCTTTACGGGCTAACCAGCTATCTTCACCCGCGCAAAAGTGGGTCATAAGGCCTGTTAAGGCTGCCATTGTCCTTGGCTTTTCTTGGCCGAGGTGCCGGGCGAGCCACTCGTCGCGGATGCTGTGTTTGAATGCTACTAAGGCTTCGGCGTCCGGACAATCAAAAATTTGATTCTACTTAGTGAGGAATCTGTTCCAAAGCTTGCGGGCGGACTCTCCGGGCTGTTGGATTATGTGACTTAGATCGTCTGCATCCGGAGGCCGGACATAAGTCCCTTGGAAGTTGGCCCTGAAAGCATCCTCAAGTTCCTCCCAACTCCCATTGAATTTTCGGGGAGGCTTTTCAACCAGTGTCGAGCTGGTCCCTTAAGCTTGAGGGGAAGGTATTTGATGGCGTGGAGGTCATCCCCACGAGCCATGTGAATATGCAGGATAAAATCCTCGATCCAGACCCCTGGGTCTCTTGTTCCTTCGTATGCCTCTATGTTCACATGTTTAAAGCCTTGTGGGAATTCATGGTCCAGTACTTCTTCGGTGAAGCACAGGGGGTGGGCAGCCCCTCTGTATCTGGGCGCGCTGTGGCATGCGGTCGGCTGTTGTTGTGTCCGGAGTTTATCCCGAACTAGTATTTGGCTTGTATGAGCATTTGGGTGACCATAGTCCCTCGCCTGGGTGTGTCCTTTAGATCCATAGATGGACCTGGCTGCACCGGCTTTCATATCCAGATGCTCGCTCAGATCGTGCGCGGCGTCAGTAGCTGTTCTGTTGTGGTTATGAAGTGGTACGTCTGGTCTCCTCGTCGTATTGTTCTTTGGTGGAACGGCCTCATCGTCGAATTCTGGAAGTAGCTTGCGTTTTGGATAGCTTTTTGTATGGCGATCGTCGCCATATCTTTCTTCAGTGTCTAGCACTTTATTCCATCTGCGACTGAGCGTTTCCTATGCGGCTTTGAGCCATTGTTTCTGCTTCTTTAAAGTTCTTGCTGTGGCCATAAGCTTTCAGTGGAGGTTGTCTCGTTCGACTCGTTCGTCCGGAATGATGAATGCATCATCGTCCGGATTGTGTTCCTGTTCTGGGGCGATTTCATGAGCTCGTCCCTCCAGATCATTGTGATCAGGTATTTGCTCTGAACTTAGTTTGGCTGACCTGGCTCGTCCTGCTCCATCGCTGGGTCCATGTGGTCGTTACTGCCTTCGGGGTTTACTGGTATGTCGATCCTTCTTGCACTCTTGTCGCTATTTTTGCTGTTGCTGGACTTTGAGCGGCGTCTGTGCCGCCGTTTTGGCTTTTGCCCGGGGGTTTTATCTTCTGGATTATCGCCGTCGTCCTTCTTGGGCGTATCCACCATGTATATATCGTGTGACAAGGTAGTAGTCCCGCGCCCCAGAGATTCTGAAGCTTCTCCTGCAACTTCCTCCATACCGTCGATGTCTTTGGAGTCGAAGTCAAGAACGTTGGTTAAATAATCGATCGTGGCAATGAAGTGGGTGGTGGGTGGGCAACGAATTCCTTCGTCGCTTGCTTCCCACTCAGGCCAGACATGGTTCGGCCCAGAGCCTCCTGACAAAGAGAGAGACTTTAATGAGTTCAGCATGTCGCCAAAGGGCGAGTTCTGTAATATGTCCGCAGCGGTAAACTCCATTACCGGAGCCCAACCTAGCCCGACTGGCTCGAGGGTATGCGGACCGGGACCAACAACCGGATACGAGTCCGGGGGCCCGAGGTTACAGGCCTCAACAGAGGTGAGACCTATGTTCGGCTCCATCGTCGATGAGTATGCGGCCCGCGGGGCCGGGTCCACCCCTCCGTCCTTAGGCAATGCAACCTGCTCCGGATTTAGATCTGGGGCTACTGCAAGGATGATATTCCGAGCATTGTCCGACATCAGGTCTAGGACGTGCTTGTCGTGACTATCCAGCGCTCCTGGCACAGGCCTGAATCCATCGAAGATCAAGTCTCTGTGAATATCCGCCGTGTAGTTCAAGTTTCCAAACCTGACCTGGTGGCCAGGGGCGTAGCTGTCGATCTTCTCTAGATGACCAAGCGAATTGGCCCGCAGTGCGAAGCCGCCAAACACAAGGATCTGTCCGAGGAGAAGAGTATCGCCCTGGACCATGTTGTTGGCGATTGAAGACGCCATCAGGCCTCGAAGCGATGACACAGAGGTACTCTCAATGAAAGCACCAATGTGGGTGTCAAAACCGGCGGATCTCGGGTAGGGGGTCCCAATCTGTGTGTCTTAGGTAGATGGTAACAGGAAGCAAGGGACACAATGTTTACCCAGGTTCGGGCCCTCTCGATGGAGGTAAAACCCTACTTCCTACTTGATTAATATTGAAGATATGAGTAGTACAAGAGTAGATCTACCACGAGATCATAGAGGCTAAACCCTAAGAGCTAGCCTATGATGTTATGATTGTAATTGTGATCGGCCTTCTAAGGACCATCCTCTCCGGTTTATATAGAAACCGGAGAGGGCTAGGGTTTACACGGAGTTGGTTACAAGGAAGGAATACAATATCCGGATCGCCAAGCTTGTCTTCCATGCAAAGGAGAGTCCCATCCGGACACGAGCCGGAGCCTTGAGTCTTGTATCTTCACGCTTCAATAGTCCGGACGATGTACATAGTCCGGCTGTCCGGATACCCCCTAATCCAGGACTCCCTCAGCCGCCCCATGCAAGGACCCAGCTCCGCCTGCGTCACCGCCTCCCCCGCCCAACGCCACTCCACCAACAGTCGGTGTCAGTGTTGCCCTCACCGCGACATGATCAACAATTCAAGACAAATAAAGAAAGAAGAATTAAGGACTTACCCGCGCGACACCCAGCGCCGGCGTCGGACTCAGCCACCTCCTTGCCGCCTTGGGCCGCGGGCTCCTCTGGTGCCACCGGCTCCGCCTACGACGGAGCCTGGGCGTAAGGATGCCGAATCACGTTCAAGAGTATCGCCCGCATCACGTCGGGACGAATGAGTAGATGCGCATCAGCAAAGTAAGAAGACTAGACACTCACCTGCAGTTCCGGGTTCGACTGGCTATACGGCGCCTTGCCAAATCGCCAGTCCTCTCCAAGGTTGGCCTTGGAGATGTCGTTCACGCCACGCGCAACCTGCTCCGCAGACAGCCGTGTCGACCCCATGCGTTGGGGTCCTGAAGGCCGATCATTTCGTCGATGAGACAGGAGCGCCTCTGAAGCAGAAGGACCCGGTGAGTGATGAACACGGCAAGGAGGTCGGTGCCGGTGAGCCCCTCTTGCGTCCTCATCATCGTCACCCGCTCACAGAGGTTGACGATCTCCTGCGACGGGCGCCGGAGCGAGTAGCCCCAGTTCATCTTCGCCCGTGGCGGCGCGACAGTGAAGGGAGGAAGATTCATATGGTCTGCACCATGGTTGCGGACGTAGAAGATGGAGTTCTGCCACATCTTGGGAGAATCCTCCAGCGGAATCTTGGGGTAATCCACCCCCGACCGCTTCGAGATGACGGCGGCGCCGCAGTCGGCGAACTCCCCGGCCGATGGGCCCTGCTGCTTCAAGGTGAAGAAGTGCGCCCAAAGGTCGATCGTGGGTTCGACCCCCAGGTACCCCTCGCACAGGGTCACGAAGCCGGAGAGCTGGACGATGGCGCCGGCGCCAAGATGATGCGGCTGGAGCCTGAAGAACTCCAAAAACACCCGGAAGAAGGTGCTCGCCGGCAGCCCAAAACCGCGCTCGAAATCCGTAAGTAAGATGACGCGCTCTTGCCCTTCGGGCCGGGGCCTCTGCTCGCCGCGCGGCAGACGGACGCCGACGTCCGTCTCCCGCGTCAGGCGCCGCAAAGATCAAAGATGGGTGATGTCATTGGTGGTGACAGTCGAGCCCATCTAGGAGCCCGGCGGCAGCGACATGGACGGAAGAAGAAGAAAGAGGATGGACGATGGAGGAAGCTCTGCTCGGGGCTGCGGGCATAGCTGTGCGCCGGTGGCAGCTCGGGGCTGCGGGCGCAGCTGTGCGCCGGTGGCAAAGAGCAGTGCAGGAGGAGGGGGACAGGAGGGCGCGAGCAAGAATGGTGTCCGCCGCCCCCTTTCCCCCCTCAATTTATAACCCTCGGTTCAAACATGGGGAAGTGGGTTTGTCAGCACGCACCCGTTCCACTAACTGCCCGGGGAAGAGTAACCGACCCCCGTACGCTGCAATAAATCCGTGCGCGTGGACGAAGGGCGCGCGGCGGCGGGCCCCGACCCGTCGCTCGGTCCCGTCACGCGCGTGGCCTGTCAGGCCCCTCCAGCTTCCGGGCACCATGTGGCGCCTGCACGAAGCCCGAGGGATTGCCTCAAGATTCGTCAGACTCCTCGGTTCCCGCCACAGCCGGGATGCCGCGATCCGGTTTCCGAGAAAACCGACACATAGTGGGTGTTGCCCCGATAGCCGGGATGCCGCGATCCGCGCTCGCAGAATCCTCCTTGCTCAAGAGGGAAACTGCGAAGGCCCACTCATCCGAAGACGGCGGACCTTCACAGCTTCGGGGACTACTGTCGGGGGGATGAACCCCGGGCAAGCAACAGAACCCGGATCCTTTTCAAAAATGGCCAGGCCCGCATCGCCCTGCGAACTGGCACACGCCTGGTCGAGTCGCTCGACCGGGCAAGGCCCGCAACCCGGTCAAACTCTTCAACTCGGCAAGGTACGTCGACCTGGCCACAACAACTAGCGCAAGACAACCCAACCTGGCGCCACCAAGGCTTCCCCAACAAGCCGACCCCACCCGTGGCGTGCACGGCAAACCAACCAAGGTTCAGCTCCCGTCCCATCCAGGCCATACAATGGGACGAGACTTCAATCACCGATGACCAACACTACAGTGCTTCCGCCCATGCCTATGGTCAGCCGGAGCGTGGCAACAGTGCCCCTTACCTACCCGTTGATCGAGGCTAGCGTGGCAACAGTGCTCCTGCCTTCACCGCTGACGGCAGCAAGCGGCAGCCTGACGGAGAGCACTGTACGCGACTCGACTCGGCCACGCCCTGACGATCGACAAGACGGCGAACAGTTCCCCTAGGCACGCGGGGCCCACATCTTGGGGAACCCGGCGAACCACAAGCCCTCAAGCGGGACCTAGCCCGGTATCCCGGACACCGACAATACGGACCCACCGACTCGGTGTATTACCATTGTAACCCTGGGTGGGTTGATCTATAAAACCCCCCAGGAACCCACGCCTATAGGAGAGGCATATGTATGAGACACGAGAGAAACATAAGCAAGCATAGGACTAGCCACCCAACGGCAGCACCGGAGAGAAGGAGCAGCCCAAGCCTTGGCCAGCTTCCTTCCTCCTCCATACAGCTCCAGGAGCAACATTGTACTATCGATCATCCAACTAAACTCGGCAGGACTAGGGGTATTATCTCTTCGGAGAGCCCCGAACCTTGGTATGTCCGGCGTCCCGCGCCCGCGCATGCCAACCTCGCCTCTGGAGCCCACCAACGCCCTCGAGCCTCCTCCTCTCATTAGCCATCCCTTGGCATCTGTCATGCGCCCACCACGACAATCCTCATTGGTGCCTCTCCGATGATGCGTCAGTAGTTCATTATAGACCTTCGGGTCCGTAGTTAGTAGCTAGATAGCTTCCTCTCTCTCTTTTGATTCTCAATACAATGGTCTCTTGGAGATCCATATGATGTAACTCTTTTTTGTTGTGTGTTTGTTGGGATCCGATGGACTTTGAGTTTATGACCAGATATATCTTTTTATCCATGAAAGTTATTAGAGTCTTCTTTGATCTCTTATATGCGTGATTACTTAGCCTCGTATTTCTTCTCCGATATTTGGGTTTTGTTTGGCCAACTTGATCTATTTATCTTGCAATGGGAACATGTGCTTTGTGATGGGTTCGATCTTACGGTGCTTGATCCCAGTGACAGAAGGGGAACCGACATGTATGTATTGTTGCTATTAGGGATAACAAGATGGGGTCTATTTTGACATAAATAGATATTGTCTACATCATGTCATCGTTCTTATTGCATTACTCCGTTTCTTTGGGAACTTAATACACTAGATGCATGTTGGATAGCGGTCGATGTGTGGAGTAATAGTAGTAGATGCAGACAGGAGTCGGTCTACTAATCTTTGACGTGATGCCTATATAATGAAAATTGCCTGGATATCGTCATGATTATTTGAAGTTCTATCAATTGCCCAACAGTAATTTTTTTACCCGCTGTTTGCTATTTTTCTCGAGAGAAACCACTAGTGAAATCTACGACCCTCAGGTCTCTTCTTTATTATATTTGACTTCGTGATCTATTTTTATTTGCTTTTATTTTCAGATCTATTAAACCAAAAATACAAAAATACCTTACTGCAATTTATTCTTATTTATTTTATCTCACGTTCCCGCGAGATCTATTTATCCAATCTACTACAATTTTACCTATCTTTTTGCCCGTGAGGGATTAATAACCCCTCTCTTACGTTGGGTTGCAAGTATTTGTTCTTTGTGTGCAGGAGCTGTTTACGTGGTGTTGCGTGGTTCTCCTACTGGTTCGATAACCTTGGTCTCATCACTGAGGGAAATACCTATCGTTGATGTGATGCATCATCCCTTCCTCTTTGGGGACATACCGACGTAGTTCAAGCAAACACCAAAAGGAATTTCTGGCGCCGTTGCCGGGGAGACATCATCAACATCTACCAGGTTCCCAATCACAAATCTCATCTCCTTGCAATTTACATTATTTGCCATTTGCCTCTCATTTTCCTCTCCCCCACTTCACAAAAATTTTGTGTTTTATTCGCCCTCTTTTTCATTCGTCATTTTCTCGTCAGATCTATTTTTGAGTGCTTGTTGCGTAGTCACAATGACTCAAGAGAACACCAAGTTGTGTGATTTCTCCAATACCAAAAACAATGATTTTATTAGCACTCTGATTGCTCCTCCCGCCACTAGTTCGGAGTCTTGTGATATTAATACCACTTTGCTGAATCTTGTTACGAAAGATCAAATTTCTGGCACTCCTAATGAGGATGCCGCGTCCCATCTTAACTCATTCGTGGAATTATGCAATATACAAAAGAAAAACGATGTGGACAATGATGTTGTGAAGTTGAAATTATTTCCATTTTCTTTGTGAGATCATGCAAAAATTTGGTTTTCTTCTTTGCCTCGCAATAGTATCAATTCTTGGGATAAGTGCAAGGATGCTTTTATTACTAAGTATTTTCCACCCGCAAAAATTATTTCCCTTAGAACCCAGATCATGAACTTCAAGCAACTTGAACATGAGCATGTTGCACAATCTCGGGAAAGAATGAAATTGATGCTAAGGAATTGCCCAACTAATGGGTTAAATCTTTGGGTTGAATTTTGTTTCTCGTAATCTTTTAGATTCCGTCGGGGGTGGTACTTTTATGGAAATTACTTTGGGTGAAGCCACCAAATTGCTTGATAATATTATGGAAAATTATTCACAATGACATACCGAAAGAGCTCCTACTAGGAAAAAAGTTAATTCAGTTGAAGAAATTTCTTCTTTGAGTGAAAAAGTTAATGCTCTTATGAAATTGGTTGCTAATAAAGGTGCTCCTATTGATTTTAATGATGTGCCTTTGTCTACTTTGATTGAGAAAAATATTGATGCCATAAATGTGAATTTTATCTCTCGAAATAATTTCAATAACAATGCTTATAGAGGTAATTTCAATCCTAGGAGTTTTCCTAGTAATTCCTCTAATAATTATGGTAATTCCTATGGTAATCCTTCTTATAATAATAATAGGAACACCTCTGATCTTGATAATAATATTAAAGAATTTATCAATACTCAAAAAGTTTTCAATGCTACAATAGAAGAAAAGCTGAATAAGATTGATGATATGTCTAGAAGTGTTGATAGAATTTCCCATGATGTAGAAAATCTCAAGATGAAATTTTTTGTGCCTAAGGTTGAGGAATCAATTAAAGCCCATTATGTTTCTATGGATGGAAGTAAGAAAAGAACGACTATGCTTATAGCTAGAAGAGAATTTTTAGAAAAAATGTTTTCTAGTGATTGCTTTCATAAAAGTGACGAAGATATTAAAATGATTGGTGTTTATTCTATTGATTCTTGTTTAGTAAAATTAAGATTGATAATAAAGGGACTGAAGAAGAGTCAACTTATCTAGAAGGCGTCCAAATAATTCGGAGGGTGTTGGGGATATAACTATTTGTGTAAGCCGCCCAGGAGGGGCCGGGTTACACAAAGAGGGCTCACCGGAGAGAAGCCCAAGAAAAGGCATGAATATGATAGTTCATAAGGAGCTTAAAGCCCACAGGCGACTTAAGGCCCGTTGTAATAAACTGCAGTTATAATATTACTTGTATGATAAGGTAGACTTAACTAGTCACCGAGCCGGACATTGTTTATAAGCCGGCCGGGACTTTGTAGGCCGGAGGGCGTCGACCCATGTATATAAGGGGACGACCCGCTGGCGGCCTAGGGCAAGAAACAACTCATCGAGAGCCAGGCATAGCGTATCTCGCTCCCTGGTCATCGAAACATCAATACCAACCCAACTAGACGTAGGCCTTACCTTCACCGTAAGGGGCCGAACTAGTATAAACCCTCTCGTGTCCTTTGTCCCGTTTAACCCCTTCAAGCTTCCTAGTTGCGATGGCTCCACAACTAAGTCCTTACACGAGGACATCCGACGTGACAATTCCACGACAGTTGGTGCCCACCATGGGGCCAGCGCACGGTTGATTTGAGTTCTTGAAGGGCAACTTCGAAGGGCTCAAGGGATACGTAACGGGCCGGATGACCAAGAGTCGTCACGGCAAGATCTACATCGACGACGAAGGCTGGGGCCCCGACACCGGCTCAGTTGAGTACGGGTACCGGGTTCCCTTTGGAGGGATCCACGTCTTTATCGGCCGGATTGGTGAGCCGGGGCCTGAGCCGGACAACTGCACCGACCTCATCGAGACGGCTCAGCGTGCGAAACCTGCCCGAGTTCAACCCGGCGTGAAGCGTGTCTTTGTGGGCTGCGTCCATGGAGAAGAGCTTTCTGAAGGTCCTGAAGATGGTGGTGAGACGGCCGTCCCCTCTGATGGTGATTCATCCACCGGTTCAACATATTCTTTGTATCAAGTTCAAGATGGTGCGCTCGGGGGCTGTTTCGATGGTCTTAGTATTCCGGACCTCTGTGAGTCACCAAATTGGGCAGGAGTCTTTATGGCTGGGACTCAACCCGGACAAAACTCTACAGCCGCAGCCGCAATCACGTCCGGGTTAGGAGCAGCCGGGGCAGGAGGCCTTGTGCACCCGCCGGCTCAAGTACTGATAGACCTCAGGGATAAGCTTACGACCCTGTTAATCGCCATAGTCATCCCTGCAAACAAAGATGAGCATGACGCGGAGGTAGTACAGGTACGTGAGGAGATAGCTCAGGCCAAGGAAGCCTTAGCAGCTGAGGACACTAGGCTAGCCACGGAGCGGGTGGCTCTCGACGCCCGGGCGCAACGGTTGCAGTCAGAGGCTTATCAGCTCACAATGAGTTTAAACGCGTCCAACGAAGTAATGAGGAGGAGACACCAGAAGACCAATCCCGGTTACCTCTGAATTATGATCCTAGGGTTCTTTTTGCCACACCCGGAGCCGGCCCAAGTAACCCGCCCAATGCTAATCAGTTTATGACACCCGGAGCAGGGGGACCGGCTCAGCGTCAGGAGATGCCACCTCCTCATATGAGCATGGCACCGCCGCGTTATGTGCCAATACCTGAGGGTCACTTTTCCAACCCCATGGAGAATTTAATCGCGGCATTAGCACGTTTGGCAGCTCTTCCAGTGGATGGTGATGATCCAACAGCAGTGGAGACCCGGAGGATCAGGGAACTTGTCCAGACAGCCCTGGCCCAGCAGGAGACCTATTCTTACAGCCAGGATAGGATTCGTTCAACACCCCCGCCTTGGTTAGTGCCACCTCGTTAGAACCGGAGCCCGAGTTACAGCAGGCACATGGAGTCCGAAGCTTTATCAAGCAACACCCAACGCCATAACCAACATGGGGGCTATAACCCGGTGCAAGACCGAATACGCCAGGAGAACGAGCGGGCGGCTCAACAGGCGGCTCAGCTGACGGCTCATCAAGACATCCCAGAGTACCCAACGACTTCTCTTGAGTTGGGAGTAGCCACCAGAACCAGTGGGGTTCCTTGTTTGATACCAGCTTTATGCAACGTGCGCCTGCCTAAGGACTTCAAAGGACCTCGTGTCAGGACCCCGATCCTAAGTCACACCGATCTAGCAAGTAACACATCATATCACTTTGCGGCCTCACGCACGGTATTCCCACGGGTGCCACCTTACCTGGCCCGGGACTGTTTTCGCCTTTAGCTCACGTATATGATAGTGCCGCTAGCATCCATATGACAAAGAACCCGGGCTGACATGGCTAGTCGTGAACCCAAAGTGGCACTAACTTACAGGGACAGGCATACATGACCCAACAACGAATGTGTTGGTCATCAACGAGTGAATCCAGGCTGTAGCAACCGGGCTAGCAGGACTCCGGTAAACAGGGCTGTAGCAGGCTAACAGGACTCCGGTAGAAACCGCGTGACATTTCCCCGAAGGGACAGACACAGGAACGAAGAAGGACACATGCTGGCCAGCCTAAGTGTTCCGGAGCAGTAGCAAGCTACCAAGGCTCAGTGGAAGCACTAGGAGACATTTCCCGATAAGAGAGGCTACCAAGGATAGACAACTAGGTTGTCAGATCCCACATATACCAAGCATTTCAATAACATACACACAATATGCTCGATATGTGCAAATACAACATGGCATCACAACATGACTCTACGACTCAAGTATTTTATTCAATAGGCTCCGAGGAGCGAGATATTACAAACATGGGTCTCATGACCCAACACTCAGAGCATACAAGTCAAAGCACAAGCGGAAGCTTAACATGTCTGAGTACAAACATCTACAAATGAAAAAGGCTGAGAAGCCTGACTATCTACCAGATCCTGCCGAGGGCACAAGATCGTAGCTGAGGTAACAAGCTAAACGTCAAAGTCCACGTGGAACTACTAGCGAGACTGAAGTCTCTCTGCAAAAACATAAATTAAGCAACGTGAGTACAAATGTACCCAGCAAGACTTACATCAGAACTAACTACATATGCATCATTATCAACAAAGGGGATGGTGGGGTTTAACTGCAGCAAGCCAGCTTTGACTCAGTGGCTATCCTGAACTACGACTGCAAGTAACTCTTTTGAGGTGGCGCACACGAGTCCACATATTCACCATATCAATACACCACTATGGATCCGCTCCCGTCTCCCTACGAGAACGCCATCCATAGCACTCACGCTTATCTTGCTATTTTAGAGTATCCACTTTCACTTGTCTATGAACTGTACAGGCAACCCAGAAGTCCTTTACCGCGGCCACGGCTATTCGAATAGATAATGTTAACCCTGCAGGGGTGTACTTCTTCACACACGCTCTCACCACTTACCGCCATTTACACGACATGTACTCAGCAACCTTCAAGCGGAAGCCCAGCGAGGGTGTCGACCACGACCTGACTAACCACACAAGTCTCTCGTCCAGGTTTATCGCCTATTCGGGTTCCATCCGCAAGGAGATCCGGCCGGGGTGTCGCTCACGGCCCCAAACGATGTGAGCAGGGTTCCCAAGCCCACCTCGACGAGTGGATCTACGCTTGGTACACCGTGCCATGGTGCCTAGTCTGTCCCAAGCCCACCTATACCGGGTGCCACTTGGTAGACTACTAACACTACCTACAAACACCAGAAACTAGTTGCAACTCCCGGACAGAGATCGAGTTGATTAATAAGTCGAGAGAGCTTGGAGCGCCTGGTAGTAACTGTTCATGGATCACAAACACAGAACTCAGTTCCTGAGGACGGTTTCAATGAGACAACCCACCATGTACTCCTACATGGCCTCTCACCGCTACCTTTACCGAATCGTGTTCCCACACTTAGCTCACACACAGTAGGACATGTTTACACATCTCCGATTCATTCCCGATGAATCAGACCTGACTCAACTCTAAGCAGTAGCAGGCATGACAAACAAGCATGAATGAGTAGGCACATCAGGGCTCAAACAACTCCTACTCATACTAGTGGGTTTCATCTATTTACTGTGGCAATGACATGTCATGCAAAGGATAAAGGGGTTCAGCTACCGCAGCAAGTAACAGATGAATCGGTGTTGTCCTAATGCAGTAAAAGAGAGCAGGGGCGAGAGAGTGGGATTTTATCGGAATGAACAAGGGAGTTTTGCTAGCCTGGCACTTCTGAAGATAATATAGCTCTTCATCGGTGTCATCAATCTCATCGTCGGAACATCGTCTACTGAGAGGGGACAAATACCGGCAAACAACAAGGAACACAATCAATGCAATGCTCAATATGATGCATGGTCATGACATGGCAACATGCTGGTGTTTTGAGCTAATGCAACTAGCAACAGAATTAAATGAAGTTGGTTTGAACCCTAAGTTCAAATCCAAACTCCATATGTGAAATTCAAATGCCATTTATATGATTTGTCCTAAACAGTAGCCATAAGTTGTTCTATCGTGCATGAAAATGGTACAAATGGATAGATTGGATTTTTTGATCATTTTTCATATATAAATTATTTAATTTGGAGCTACGGTTGATTTTATATGATTTTTAGAAGTTTTGGATATTCTCTGGAATTTCCTGAATAAGAATAAATCCAGAAAATAACTAACTGCATCACCACTGTGTCACTGTGACATCAGCGGTCAATGGGGTCGGTCCAGTCAAACTGACCAGTGGGGCCACAGGCATTAGCTTAAATTAAACAGGGAATAACCCTGTGGTTATTTAACGGGTGGGGCCGGTCTGTCAATGACTCTAGGGGTTAACTAATTAGTGGTTAGTGCTAATTAAGCCTGGGCCGCGTCATCTAATCTGGCGACTAATCGCTGGTGGTAGGCAGACACGGCGACGCTCCTCGTCCGGCCATCTCCGGCGTCGGCTGGACGAGCGGCTGGGCGCGCTAGAAAGCCCGCGATGCGGCGCATCCAGTGGTGGCCGCGGTGTGTGCTGGGGCAGCGTGTAGCGGCGGTGGTGACAAGCCGGGGGCTGCCAGAGCTATGGCTGCACGGGTGCGAGGGCTGCAGTGCATTAGCCAGAAAGAAGAGGGGCGCATCGGGATCCCCGGGCCTGGACGAGCACGCGGGAGCTACTGAAGTGAGCGGAAGAGCTCCGAGGCGCGAGGTTCGCCGGCAATGGCGATGGCCGGAGCTCGGTGCTTGCAGGGACAGCGGCTACGGCACGGGAACAAGCAGGAGAGGAGGGGAAAAAAGAAGGAGTCCTCACAGCGGAGTCGTTGAGCAGCTCGGACGGCTCGGGGAGGCCCTCTTTGGCGCGAATCGACGGCGGGGATCCATGGTTGCCGTGGAGGAAGACGATGATGCTGACGGCGATGCAGTGTGCCCCGGGCTTCTGATCTTGAGCGCGTAGATGAGGACGAGCTTCTCTCAGCAGCTGGACATGGGGCGAGGCCTAGGGTGCACTATGGCTACGTCAGCGAGCAGCGGCGCTCTCCGGTGCGCTCGGTGGCGCGAGGAAAAGAGGGCAGAGGAGGGGGAAGGGTCCAGGGAGAGTGAGAGAGATCCAGGGGGTCGAGGCGATGTATGTGGCGTCGTCGGCCGCGTCGAGGAGGAGCCAGGCAGGCAGGGAGGGAGGAGGTGGCCGCACGGTGGTGCGCGCGCGTCGGGCATGCGCCCGTCCTCCTGGCAAGGAGGAAGACGACAGGGGAGGAGCCAGGTGGGCTGGGCTGGCCAACTGGGCCGGCTAGGTGGGCTTTGGTGGGTGAGGCCAGGTGAGTTTCTCCTTACTCTATTTTGTTTTTGTTTTTCTATATTTCTGTATCTGTTGGGCTTTATTAAGACTAGCTAGGCACTTCCAAAAATCATGAAACTGCTCAATGTCATTGTTTGGAATATTTCCAACAGCAAACATTTCAGTTTGTGATTATTTGAGCATTTAAAATATTATTTAGCAATTAAATGCCCAAATGCAAATACCATATGATTTAATTCAAAAATCCAGAATGGCCTAGAAAAATGTGCACCATTTTTGGGAGAGGTTCTAGACCAATGCAAAAATGATGAACTTTTCTGAAGGGCATTTGGGTTCATTGAGAATATTATTTGTACCTAGTTGATCTGATCTGGTGCTAGGGTTTGAGC
Source organism: Triticum aestivum (assembly GCF_018294505.1). Taxonomy (NCBI): domain Eukaryota; kingdom Viridiplantae; phylum Streptophyta; class Magnoliopsida; order Poales; family Poaceae; genus Triticum; species Triticum aestivum. Next base: position 544,596,531 of record NC_057795.1, read on the forward strand.
AATCCCTATTTCAGGTTTAAAAGAAATTTAAACATGATGCAACACAAGACTAACTAACCCAAAGCAGATCAGAACTAGGGATGTGACAACTCACCCACACTAAACAAGAATCTCGTCCTGAGATTCAAGATGTGAGGTAGGAAGACAGAGGGGGGCATAAAGCTATCACAGTCTTCATGATCCAGTTGTCCTTCTCGAACATGTTGATTCATTGCTCCAATTGATTTGACGTCTTTGCTTTCGAGATCTTCATCCAACACGACAATGAGAAGAAAGGAAAACTCCAAGGATGCGGTTTTCTCGAAGATCAAGCAACTCAGGATCAACTCATGAAGTGATACATTGAGACATATCTCGAGCGGAGACATGAGGCATTCATCTAAAGGGACGAACTGAAATAGATGACGAAGGTTCACTAGGTAGACAACAATTCTACACCTAAGAAGGTGGTGAACGGTTGTCAACGTAGCGAGGAGTTGAGTTGCCATGATACCACAACGAGAAATCTTAGAGGAGGTGACTCGTGGAATCATCCCTTAAGTGGCAAAAAGGATTACTTTTGATGCATGGATCATCGAAATTCTCTAAACCAACCCAAGGAAAATCACAAACGATCACTTGAAGGAGTTCAAAAGAATGACATGCTCGGACTAGAATGGATGATGTGGATTACCTTGTTGAAGACAATGCAATGGATGATTTTGCTTGTGCATTCTCTCAAGAACTTGAGCATTTCCATATTCATCAAGGTTTTACCAACATCCGTGTCAAGGATCCTGGCAACACAACATACTACCATGATGGATAGTGATGGACGATGCAGATGCATAGGAAGATAACAGCTTCTCAGATTTCACCTTAGCGAGGCCAAGGAAACAAAATCTGGATGATCGACCGAGAGACATTTAGCACTCCGCTTCTAATGTTCTCCTTGATGTGCTAGCATAATTCATAGATAGTTATGGTTTGATATCTAGAACATCAAGTAAAAGGTCGGACTTCGGGAACACAAAAATCATAAGGCACAACTAGGGTGTAAATCCTACGAAGTCCTTATGGGAAGGTGGCCAACTTCTTCAATCAAGATATTACAATAACAGGTCTTCCGGCTAGGTGTGTTGTCCACGACATCCACTTCACCGGGTTATAGAGAGACCAATATTATAGCTCTTGGGAAATGTTCCAACCATCATATCTGCCTGAGATTCAGATCTGGTTGGTGTCAGGATATTCCAGGCTCGCATGTATGAAAAGAAGAGTTGCAACACAAGTCGACGAGATAACGTTGCGAGATTCTCTAGGATAGCAAGCTCCAAAACATGAGCTAGTTCTGCTACAAACCTGTGAACACGCTGTCCAAGACAAGCATGACCGCATAGTAAAAACACTACCGAGTTCAGGTTGGGAAACCATCATTGCGGATAACGAAGTCCTTGCATAAGTCATATGATTAGCTCTTATGAAGGAACTTCTTCTCCTTGAACAAATCAATTAGTGGCTTGGGGTGCTATGGAATACATATGGAGTGGAGGTAATTAATCTACCAAACCGTAGTATACTTTGCACATGTGTGACTAACTTGGGATGATTCCAAAGGAAACAAACATTGACTTCCTCCAATTCATGGCGACAACTTGCATCAGATGCACATGAATTAAAGGGAGTCACTTCTTTCATCCGAACATATGCTTCATGCACGGGACATGAAGATAATGCTTATAAAGTTTCCAACACTAGCTCAATGTTCAACATGAATCATGGAGGAGACAAAATGCTGCTGATGGGCTCAACAACAACTCATCAGAATTTCCATATCACTGGGATTCCGCCATTATGTGAACAAGGTGATAGTATTGGTCAGACCGAAAGATATAATGGTGTATGCTCGAGGGACAGCCACGAGTAAGATAACATTACGATCATCATTGGTTCTGATTTGATTTGACGATAGCCCATACTCAAATCAAAGTTTTTATAAGACAATAGGTCCAATAACTGATCACAGGGACCAATTGATGAAGATACCATCTTTCTTCAACTAACACACCAACACCAGGATATCCCTTTGAAACGAACTAAGTTAGGTAAGCTTTTATCTTCCAACTCTCCAAGTTGTCGTTTAGCTTAACCAACTAGCTCAGGGGTATCCAACACAGATTCTTGGAGAAAGGGAGGTTTACAGGAATAAACCAACTTGATCACGAACTCAACATAGCGGTCAGGTGACAACCTGGTAATACTTCCAAGAAGATATACGGAAAATCATGAACCACTAATATGTCACTAAGCTCGAGAACAATCTTGCTTTTCAGGGCAAGACGATATGATCAAATGAGCGAGGATTTGACAAAATCCTAACTCATCAATCAAAGAGTGCACCAGGAAATAAAGACTAGGTAGCACAATCTATCTTAGAATGATGATTCAATAACCAACATCCTAAGAATGAGAATATTTTCCATTTACTACCAAGCAACTAGTTGCTAGGGGTATTGATTTCACACATCATAGTTCACCCGTCGGCATTTCGGTTGCAACAACACGGAAGCCGAGAAATGAATAATGATGGTGAGAAGTATCACTGCAACAATAATTCATAAGAGGGTGTGCAATTCCCATGATATTCCTGATATAAAGATGGTAATACCTCAAGGTAGAACAGACCAGAAGCTGGATTGCAACTTGATCTGCGGAACACAATTGCTTTGACCCAATCCTGGAAATGGAAAAGGGTACTGGAGTTAGTTTCTCCTAGTCACTCTGGAATAGAATGGCTCGATGGACCACAAGAGTAATAGGCATTGATGAATGAATGCACACATACTCTTGACTATCAATTTATAGATGAGGGTCAGAAGACAACTAAAGAGGGACAACTCAAAGGAACATACGATTTTCTGAGTTGTGGATGCATGGTTTAGCATGTCGAACGAAGTTCGACATATTTCTTCCGGATAACCCATGCAGAAAGGTAGAACTGGCAGAGCCACAATATAGAATGGAGAACTCATCGAGGATATTCCTGTTGTGATCTTTTGATCCAACAAACTTCTGCCATAAAGTGGTTCATAGTATTTGGAAGAAGGAAATACCACGAACTTCGAGGACTATCGCAAAGGTTACTAATAACCTAAAGGGACAAGCAAACACTATCAACATGAAGTAAGTAGGGTGGATCTTGGGTCAAGAACCCAGGAGTAGAATGCCTACTAACTAAGTGGCATCACGGGATGCTTTCGGGAATGATGGCCAGAATCATCACACTGGGAACAAAAAACATGGCTAAGTTACTAGGTGATACTCTAGACACCTAGGGTCATAATAATAACTCCAACATAAATGTCGAGGCAATAGAGTACCTCAACTCACCGTCTAGTGTGGTTAACCTGGCCAGAGAGGACATCGGGAATGGGAAGAAGGAATTTGCAAATGCATCGGACTATTTAGAAACCTGGGATGACTTGGACAGCATAACGGCTGTAAATGCTCAAAAATATTTGAGACATGCTACAAAAATGGTGGCATAACCACTCAGAAGCACAATATCAAGGTTTTGAGATCAACAGTTAACATACAGAAGTAGTAGAAACTGAACAGAGGCTTAAATCCATTAATCCTATAAGTCTACGGATTAGTAATACGTGATCCTGATGGAAAGAAGAGATAGCCTAGTTCCTTAACCCCGTAGGAAAGATTAGATGACTCGGATCAGAAGGCATAAGGTACAAGGAGTAAAAGAGCCTTACGTTCCATCCCACAATCAATTCCCTTACATAACTATAGAATTTCTAGACTCAACTTCGACCAGTTTGGCTTGGTAATCCTACAGGCAGTCAGGCTCTGATACCAAAGCTGTCAGGACCCTGATCCTAAGTCACACCAATCTAGCATGTAACACATCATATCACTTTGCGGCCTCACGCACGGTATTCCCATGGGTGCCACCTTACCTGGCCTGGGACCGTTTGCGCCTTTTGGCTCACGTATATGATAGTGCCGCTAGAATCGATATGACAAAGAACCTGGGCTGACATGGCTAGTCGTGAACCCAAAGTGGCACTAACTTACAGGGACAGGCATACATGACCCAACAACGAATGTGTCGGTCATCAACGAGTGAATCCGGGCTGTAGCAACTGGGCTAGCAGGACTCCGGTAGAAACCGCGTGACATTTCCCCGCCGGGATAGACACAGGAACGAAGAAGGACAGATGCCGGCCAGCCTAAGTATTCCGAAGCAGTAGCAAGCTACCAAGGCTCAGTGGAAGCACTAGGAGACATTTCCCGATAAGAGAGGCTACCAAGGATAGACAACTAGGTTGTCAGGTCCCACACATACCAAGCATTTCAATAACATACACACAATATGCTCGATATGTGCAAATACAACATGGCATCACAACATGACTCTACGACTCAAGCATTTTATTCAGTAGGCTCCGAGGAGCGAGATATTACAAACATGGGTCTCATGACCCTACACTTAGAGCATACAAGTCAAAGCACAAGCGGAAGCTTAACATGTCTGAGTACAGACATCTACAAATGAAAAAGGCTGAGAAGCCTGACTATCTACCAGATCCTGCCGAGGGCACAAGATCGTAGCTAAGGTAACAAGCTAAACATCGAAGTCCGCGTGGAACTACTAGCGAGACTGAAGTCTCTCTGCAAAAACATAAATGAAGCAACGTGAGTACAAATGTACCCAGCAAGACTTACATCAGATCTATCTACATATGCATCAGTATCAACAAAGGGGATGGTGGGGTTTAACTGCAGCAAGCCAGCTTTGACTCAGTGGCTAACCTGAACTACGACTGCAAGTAACTCTTTTGAGGTGGCGCACATGAGTCCACATATTCACCATATCAATACACCACTATGGATCCGCTCCCGTCTCCCTACGAGAACGCCATCCATAGTACTCACGCTTATCTTGCGTATTTTAGAGTATCCACTTTCACTTGTCTATGAACTGTACAGGCAACCCAGAAGTCCTTTACCACGGACACGACTATTCGAATAGATAATGTTAACCCTGCAGGGGTGTACTTCTTCACACACGCTCTCACCACTTACCGCCGTTTACACGACATGTACTCGACAACCTTCAAGCGGAAGCCCAGCGAGGGTGTCGACCACGACCTGACTAACCACACAAGTCTCTCGTCCAGGTTTATCGCCTTTTCGGGTTCCATCTGCAAGGAGATCCGGCCGGGGTGTCGCTCACGGCCCCAAACCATGTGAGCAAGGTTCCCAAGCCCACCTCGACGGGTGGATGTACGCTTGGTACACCGTGCCATAGTGCCTAGTCTGTCCCAAGCCCACCCGTACCGGGTGCCACTTTGTAGACTACTAACACTACCTACAAACACCAGAAACTAGTTGCAACTCCTGGACAGAGATCGAGTTGATTAATAAGTCGAGAGAGCTTGGAGCGCCCGGAGCCCAATGTGTGGTAGTAACTGTTCATGGATCACAAACACAGAACTCAGTTCCTGAGGATGATTTCAATGAGACAACCCACCATGTACTCCTACATAGCCTCTCACCGCTACCTTTACCAAATCGTGTTCACACACTTAGCTCACACACAGTAGGACATGTTTACGCATCTCCGATTCATTCCCGATGAATCAGACCTGACTCAAATCTAAGTAGTAGCAGGCATGACAAACAAGCATGAATGAGTAGGCACATCAGGGCTCAAACAACTCCTACTCATACTAGTGGGTTTCATCTATTTACTATGGCAATGACAGGTCATGCAAAGGATAAAGGGGTTCAGTTACAGCAGCAAGTAATAGATGAATCAGTGTTGTCCTAATGCAGTAAAAGAGAGCAGGGGTGAGAGAGTGGGATTTTATCAGAATGAACAACGGAGTTTTGCTTGCCTGGCACTTCTGAAGATAATATAGCTCTTCATCGGTGTCATCGATCTCATCGTCGGAACATCGTCTACTGAGAGGGGACAAATATCGGCAAACAACAAGGAACACAATCAATGCAATACTCAATATGATGCATGATCATGACATGGCAACATGCTGGTGTTTTGAGATAATGCAACTAGCAACAGAATTAAATGAAGTTGGTTTGAACCCTAAGTTCAAATCCAAACTCCATATGTGAAATTCAAATGCCATTTATATGATTTGTCCTAAACAGTAGCCATAAGTTGTTCTACCGTGCATGAAAATGGTACAAATGGATAGATTGGATTTTTCTGATCATTTTTCATATATAAATTATTTAATTTGGAGCTACGGTTGATTTTATATGATTTTTAGAAGTTTTGGATATTTTCTGGAATTTCCTGAATAAGAATAAATCCAGAAAATAACTAACTGCGTTAGCACTGCATCACTGTGACATCAGCGGTCAACGGGGTCGGTCCAGTCAAACTGACCAGTGGGGCCTCGGGCATTAGCTTAAATAAACAGGGAATAACCCTGTGGTTACTTAACGGGTGGGGCCCGTCTGTCAATGACTCTAGGGGTTAACTAATCGGTGGTTAGTGCTAATTAAGCCTGGGCCATGTCATCTAATCCGGCGACTAATCACCGGCGGTAGGTAGACGCGGCGGCGCTCCTCGTCCGGCCTTCTCCGGCGTCGGCTGGACGAGCGGCTGGGCGCGCTAGAAAGCCCGCGATGCGGCGCATCCAGTGGTGGCCGCGGTGTGTGCTGGGGCAGCGTGTAGCAGCGGTGGTGACAAACCGGGCGGCTGCCGGAGCTATCGCTGCACGGGCGCGAGGGCTGCAGCGCATTAGCCAGAAAGAAGAGGGACGCATCGGGATCCTGGGGACTGGGCGAGCACGCGGGAGCTACTGAAGTGAGCGGAAGAGCTCCGAGGCGCGAGGTTCGCCGACAATGGCGATGGCTGGAGCTCGGTGCTTGCAGGGACAGCGGCTACGGCACGGGAACGAGCAGGAGAGGAGGGGGAAAACGAAGGAGTCCTCACAGCGGAGTCGTTGAGCAGCTCGGACGGCTCGGGGAGGCCCTCTTTGGCGCGAAACGACGGCGGGGATCCACGGTTGCCGGCGAGGAAGACGATGATGCTGACGGTGATGCAGTGCGCGCCGGGCTTCTAATCTTGAGCATGTAGATGAGGACGACCTTCTCTCAGCAGCTGGACACGGGGCGAGGCCTAGGGTGCACTATGGCTACGTCAGCGAGCAGCGGCGCTCTCCGGTGCGCTCGGTGGCGCGAGGAAAAGAGGGCAGAGGAGGGGGAAGGGTCCAGGGAGAGTGAGAGAGATCCAGGGGGTCGGGGCAATGTACGTGGCATCGTCGGCCGCGTCGGGGAGGACCCAGGCAGGCAGGGAGGGAGGAGGTGGCCGCACGGCGGTGCGCGTGCGTCGGGCACACGCCCGTCCTCCTGGCAAGGAGGAAGACGACAGGGGAGGGGCCAGGTGGGCTGGGCTGGCCAACTGGGCCGGCCAGGTGGGCTTTGGTGGGTGAGGCCAGGTGAGTTTCTCCTTACTCAATTTTGTTTTTGTTTTTCTATATTTCTGTATCTGTTGGGCTTTATTAAAAATAGCTAGGCACTTCCAAAAATCATGAAACTGCTCAATGTCACTGTTTGGAATATTTCCAACAGCAAACATTTCAGTTTGTGATTATTTGAGCATTTAAAATATTATTTAGCAATTAAATGCCCAAATGCAAATACCATATGATTTAATTCAAAAATCCAGAATGGCCTAGAAAAATGTGCACCATTTTTGGAAGAGGTTCTAGACCAATGCAAAAATGATGAACTTTTCTGAAGGGCATTTTGGGTTCATTGAGAATATTTTTATTTGAACCTAGTTGATTTGATCTGGTGCTAGGGTTTGAGTAATCCCCATTTCAGGTTTAAAAGAAATTTAAACATGATGCAACACAAGACTAACTAGCCCAGAGTAGATCAGAACTAGGGATGTGACACCTCGGAAGGTGCCGAATTACACGGCTGACTTACAACCCGGAGCATGGATTGAGAGCTATGAGATGGCCATGGAGCTGTTGGAGGTGAGCGACGCGGCAATGTCTAAATACTTCACCATGATGTTAGATGGAACGGACCGGTCCTGGCTAAAAGGTTTACCACCCAATTCCATTGGTTTGTGGGAGGAGTTAAAGGCCCGGTTCATCCAGAACTTCAAGGACACCTGTAAGTAGTCTATGTCAATCATGGACACAAGTTGTAAGCAGGGGGAGGGTGAATCCACTACCCATTGGGTACGCCGGGTCAAGGAGATAATTCATTCATCTGACAAGATGGATGCTGGCTCTGCAGTCCTCATGTTGGAGAAAAATTGCAACTTCGAGCCGCTGAGGCAGAAATTGGGACGCCTAAAGCGTGACTGCACCGATATGGGAACGCTGATGGCGGCTTTAGTCAAATACGCCGATTCTGATAATAGCAAGGACCCTGCGTCTGACGATGAGAAAGCAGGGAAGGGTAAAAGGAACGGTAGTGGAAAAGGTCCACAGCATAACCCGGGGAGTCAAGGCGGCAACAAACGTAAGGCGGACGGTAGTCCGGAGCTTGTGGCTAATGCTAGTACACAGAGTAATAATCAGAGACGCAAGGGTAAGTGGCCGCGAACCGGCAGGTCAGGACCATCTCTTGAGCAGCTACTCAACGAGCCCTGTCCGAAACACGGTACCCGGGAGCACCCCGCTACTCACCTGTGGAAAGATTGTAAGATCATGAAGGCATTTAAAAATTCCAATATCTTCGACGGTGTTCATGGACCTGGTGGTGGTTCAGGGGCCGGCGGCTTTCATGGCCCGGGTGGCGGTTCAAATTCCGGTTTTCAGGGACAACCGGGTGGAAATAATCAACAGTAAGCTGGTCAGGGAGGACAACCGCAGCAGCAGTCGGGTTACCAGAGCCAACCAAAATAGTTGAGTGGTGGGCAATACCATGTGTTCACCACTGGCTTATGCAAACATGACCAGAAGGTTCATAAAAGGGCTGTAAATTCGGCTGAGCCGGCGGTCCCTCGTTATTTGAGATGGTCAGAGCAACCTATCATTTGGAGCAGGGAGGATCACCCGCTACCAGTTGATAATCCGGGTCAGTTAGCCTTGGTTGTAGCACCCCAGGTTGGCAGATATAAATTCACTAAGGTACTCATGGACAGAGGTAGCAGCATCAATATCCTCTATTATGAGACCTTCCAGCGTATGGGGTTAACTGAGAAGAATCTGAGGACGTCCAACACGGTTTTTCACGGGGTGGTCCCGGGTAAGTCAGCTTACCCAGTTGGTAAGATTGAACTCGAGGTGTCTTTTGGAGATGAGTATGATTCCAGGGCTGAGAAGTTGACATTTTAGGTGGTCAAGATCAAGAGCCCGTATCACGCTCTATTTGGGCGACCGGCTTATGCTAAGTTCATGGCCCGGCCGTGTTATGTTTACTTACAGCTCAAGATGCCGGGTTACAAGGGTACCATCACCGTGCATGGGAGTCGAAAGGTGGCCTTGGAATGCGAAGAAGGCGACGCGGCTTACGCTGAGACGGCCTGTGCCGCAGAGGAGCTCAATTTTTATCAAGACAATGTTGACCCGACGGATATGACCTCCCTTAAGAAACCAACTACAGAGCACGACCCGCCGTTGAAGTTTAAATCGGCCGCTGATACAAAGCTTGTTGGCTTCACCCCGGGGGACACCTCTAAGCAGTTCAGTATCAGTGCCAATTTGGATCCTAAATAGGAAAGCGCGCTCATCGAGTTCATCCGTGAGAACCGGGACATCTTTGCATGGAAACCTTTTGACATGCTGGGTGTACCGACGGAACTCGCTGAGCACACTCTCAATATTGATCCGAAGTATAAGCCGGTCAGGCAGTTTCTCCAATGGTTCAACGAAGAGAGACGAGCAGCCATTGGAGAAGAGGTGGCCCGACTCCTAGCGGCCGGGTTTATTGTCGAGGTCTTTCATCCAGAATGGTTGGCTAATCTGGTGCTAGTACTCAAGAAGAACGGCACTTGGCGGATGTGTGTGGATTACACGGACATAAACAAGGCTTGCCCGGCTGATCCCTTTGCACTCCCCCGTATTGATCAAATCATTGATGCTACGGCAGGTTGTGAATGTTTGAGTTTTTTGGATGCTTACTCTGGCTATCATCAGATAAAGATGGCAGTTAAGGACCAGGAGAAGACAACTTTCATCACTCCGTTTGGGGCCTTCTGTTATGTATCTATGCCGTTTGGGCTCAAGAGTGCCCAGGCAACTTATCACCGATGTGTGCAGAACTGTTTGCACGATCAGATTGGGCGCAATATTCATGCTTATGTGGATGACATCATGGTGAAATCCAGAGAAAAGGAAACTTTAATATCCGATTTGAGAGAAACCTTTGACAATCTCCGGGTTTACAAGATGATGCTTAACCCGGCCAAGTGTGTATTTGGTGTACCTGCAGGCAAGCTCTTGGGTTTTCTGGTGTCAAATAGAGGCATTGAAGCTAATCCGGAGAAGATCACGGCGATCACCTCTCTGGCTAAGCCAACATGTATCAATGATGTTCAATGCCTGGCGGGACGTGTTGCCGCTTTAAGCCGGTTCATAAGCCGGTTAGGCGAGAAGGCCTTGCCGCTGTACCAGATGATGAAGAAAACAGACACTTTTGTTTGGAGTGATGCTGCTAACACTGCCTTTGAGGATTTAAAGAGACAGTTGTCTGAGCCACCGGTTCTTGTAGCTCCCATTGATAAAGAGCCGCTATTGTTGTACGTGGCAGCTAACTCACGGGCTGTCAGTGTTGCCATCGTGGTGGAACGTAAGGAGGCAGGCAAGGAGCATCTGGTTCAACGGCCGGTTTACTACGTCAGCGAGGTGCTCATGGAGTCTAAACAAAGGTATCCACATTGGCAGAAGCTTGTTTATGGTGTGTTCATGGCGAATCGGGAACTAAAGCAGTACTTCCAAGGTCACCCTATAACGGTGGTGAGCTCAGCTCCTTTGGGAGATATCATTCAGAATAGAGAAGCTACAGGACGAATCGTCAAGTGGGCCATTGAGCTTGGGCCTTATGGTTTAAAGTACATGCCCCGTACTGCCATCAAATCTCAGGCGTTGGTGGATTTTATCAATGATTGGACAGAGTTGCAGGCACCTGAGGAGAGGCCGGACAATACGTATTGGACTATTCATTTTGATGGGTCCAGGCAGTTAGAAGGATCAGGGGCTGGGGTTGTCTTAACTTCCCCTCGAGGTGACAAATTTCGTTATGTGCTCCGGCTCATGTTTCCTTGCACTAACAATGCAGCTGAATACGAGGCCTTGCTCCATGGTCTCCGGATGGCTAAGGAGATGAATTTAAGGCGGGTAAGGTGCTTGGGTGACTCAGACCTTGTGGCTCAGCAGGTTTCAGGCACATGGGATTCTAAGGATCCCCTTATGGCGGCTTATCATCGTGAAGTTGATGCTGTAGCTGGGTACTTCAAAGGGTATCAGGTGGAGCACATTAACAGAAGGAAGAATGAGGCGGTGGATGCTTTAAGCCGGTTGGGCTCTCAGCATAAGCCGGTGCCGCCTAATACCTTTCTGGACATCTTACATAATCCTTATGTCAAGGTACCTACAGAGGAAGAGCTTGGAGTGCCAGACCCGGAGGCACAGTTGGTGGCTGCACTTCACATCATCCCGGATTGGACATTGCCATATTTGGCTTATATGACCCGGGGAGAGCTGCCTGAGGATGAGACCTTGGCAAGACAAATTGTCAGACGATCCAAATCCATGACAATTGTTAACGGCGAGTTACATCATCTCAGTGTTACAGGTGCGTTCCAGCGTTGTGTGTCGCATGTAGAGGATCAAGAGATACTTCGAGAGATCCATGAAGGGGATTGTGGTCATCATGCCGGCTCAAAATCTCTGGTGGCCAAGGCTTTCCGTCATGGTTTTTATTGGCTGACGGCTCATGCTGATGCAGAAGATCTTGTTAGCAAATGTGACGGGTGTCAAAAGTTCTCAAGACGGGCTCATGTGCCGGCTCGGGAGTTGAGGATGATTCCAATTACTTGGCCGTTCGCAGTCTGGGGGCTTGACATGGTGGGACCTTTCAAAAGGTCTAAAGATAAAAAAATGCACCTCCTGGTGGCAGCGGATAAATTTACAAAGTGGATTGAGGCAGAGCCGGTTAGTCAGTGTGATGCGGCCACAGCGGTGCAGTTCATCAAAAAGGTGATCTTTCGTTTTGGTTTTCCACATAGCATCATAACTGATAATGGCACTAATCTTTCCAAGGGTGCCATGGAAGAGTTCTGTCAACGGGAACATATCCGGCTTGACGTTTCGGCTGTTGCTCATCCTCAGTCCAATGGTCAAGCAGAACGAGCTAATCAGGAGATTTTTAAGGGGTATCAAACCACGGCTCTTGGTCCCCTTACAGCGGACTCCGGGTTGTTGGGTTAAAGAGCTGCCCTCTGTGCTATGGAGCATCAACACTACGCCTAACAGATCAACAGGTTACACGCCTTTCTTCATGGTTTATGGAGCAGAGGCAGTTCTGCCAAGTGATATTCGGCACGATTCACCCCGTGTGGCGGCTTACGTTGAGGCTAATAATGAGAAGGCTCGACAGGAGGATCTTGACTTGTTGGATGACAAGCAAGACTTGGCAATGGCCCGCTCGGCGATTTACCAGCAGGACCTTCGTTGCTATCACAGCCGCCAGGTCAGAAGCAGAACATTTCAGGAAGGCGATTTAGTGCTCCGGCTCATCCAGGATCAGACCGATATGCATAAGCTATCCCCTCCTTGGGAAGGACCCTTTGTGGTCAGAAGAATCTGCACAACGGGTCATACTACCTCATCGATATTCGAGAGCACAAGGACTCAGGTAAATCGGAAGAGGAGACCCGCCGACCATGGAATATAGCCCATCTTCGGCCTTATTATACTTAAGCCACCGGCTCTTTAGATGTATATATTTTTGACAATGTACATATTATATAAAGTAATAAAGCAGGACCTCTGTCCTTTTTTCACCCTCAAAAAAAGTGTATATGTCCTTTTTGTCAGGTGGTGGAAACAACCAGTAGGGACCGGATCAAATCTGAATCCGGTTTACCTTTGGTCCGGCTTATGATCATATCTGAATCTAGCCATGATCACATGGGGGCTTCCTGTTCAAACATAGGTCGTATCCGAACCAAAGAGAACATAGCTGTCGATACCCACTTGATCGGCGTACTTGCCAAGCCTACTTGGGGGCTTCCTGATCATATTTGAATCACAGCTTAACCCCTTTAGGTCTGACGTGGATCGTATACGAATCAGCGTCATTAAACAAATCCTATGGACACTTGGGGGCTTCCTGTTCAAACATAGGTCGTATTCGAACCAAAGAGAACATAGCTGTCGATACCCACTTGATTGGCATCGCCACGCCACTGGGGGCTATATGATCATATCCGAATCTTAGCTTAACCCCTTTGGAACGGTTTACTGATCGTATCCGAATCAGAGGCCTGTAAAAGTATTTTGATTATTCGGATACCTTGTGGAAAGCATTTTAAGGTGTTTTTTGTCTTGCCGGTTTAATATTCGTCACCCTAGGTTAGTTAAGTATCGGGTGAACATTATATGAGCCGGGAAGATCATTCAAGGATTATAGGAATAAGGCAGGCAAAATTTAGCATGCCAAGGAAGTGAAAGCCAGAAATATACAGCCATGGCGGCTTACGAAAAGCGTTAAGTGATAAAAGCATGCACGAAGGCATGATGAGCATTAAGAAGTTATTTCTACCCTATTACATGACTCCCCAAGTCTGAATAGGTGGAGCATTGTATTTTGGCCAAACACCCGGTGATTCACTCCTTCGGTGGGCTTGAAGGCTCCGGGTTATCCTTCGCCGCTTCTCCGTCGGTTGTTTTTTCCTGGAAAGTTGATGAAGCCCAATCAATGCCGCTCAAAGCTTCAAATTCAGCTTCATCATCTATTAAACTGGCCGGATCCACTTCAGGGGCAAAAGTATGCTTACAAATTGGAGGGATCAGGCTGATTTGATCATATGGAGCGTTTGGGATTTTCCGATTGTTGTTGTCATAAGTCGACGCATACTTGCTGAGATCAGTGCCGTTTCCAATAAGGGTGGCCACTGGACGTATGGCCTTAACACAGGCGTGGAAGTCATGATCATCAAAGGCATTGTCGTCTTCCCTTAGACTCGGATATCCAAGAGCAAGGTCTGCCGGGTCTAGTTCTGGGAGCCATGCTTTTGGCCGGCTCAATGCAGCTACGACCCCGGCTCTTGAAGATGAACGCCTTAAGTCTTGGATCCGCTGAGGTAGAAAGGCGAGGCTCTTCAAAACATCTTACAAAAGGCGGGGGTGTGGAGTTTATAAAGCTACAACGGCCAGGGCACGTTGTGTCCCGGAATATAGCTGTTCCACTAATGTATAAACTGCTTTAAGCTTGGTCAGCGTATTCTGCTTTAGATTGACACTCCTAGAGCCTGTATGTGCACAAGCATAACGGTAAGCCGGAAGTATTTATTACAATAGTCATTGTACGGTTTCCATGTTAAAACTATGTCACAATAACTTACCAAAGATGGCTGAGACCATTTGGGATATTTGCTGCGTTAAGTTTGATAGCTCAGTTGTTGCTTCTGCAAGAGATGCTTCGGCTGTTTCGGCCCGAGTCACCAGGGAAGCTTTTTCGTCAGCCCAAGTTTTCCTTTCCGACTCAAAATTCTTCTTTAGTTTCTCATTTTCAGAGACACTAAATTCAAATTTGGAGTTAGCTTTTTGCGTTTCAAGCTCTTGAGTTTCCAGACGACTCTTCAGGGCAGCAAGCTCCGATTCAAATTGACTTATGGCAGCCTACAATTGACACCGGGTAATGGTAAGGATTCTACTAAGGTAAACATTCAAGTCCCAAGCACTTTACAAGTAAAGATACTTGGTACTTGGGGGCTAATGTATGATGAAAGAAAATTTAACTTTATCCTGCCGGGTCAAGCATATTAAGTCTCAAGCACCTTACAAGTAAGGATACTTGACACTTGGGGACTAATGTGGATTGCAAATTTAAAAGCCTTATGTTATACCGGGTTAAATAAATTCTTTTTAAGCCGGATAAGTTAACAAGTAAAAGCAGACTTCTAAGTCTATAGCGTATTTGTTCATATGCGGTAGACTTGGGGGCTGGTACAGTATATATAAGGCTCAGATAAAAAGTATAAGTTATACCTCAGATTTATGCTGTATTTGTTTCACCATGTCAACTTCCAGGTCACGGCTATTATGCACTTGATTCAGATAGCCTGAGACTATATCACCAATGCTTAGGTGAGTATAATCAGTAATGTCCTGCTTGGCTTTTCGGCGTTGGGCAAACTCATCTTTGGCGGAACATTTGGCAAGGACTGTGGGCTGCCCTGGTTCAACAAACTGGGACTTTACAATTTCAACTTCCGGGTCATTTCTCTTCACCGGGCTATGAATTTCCGGGTTATCAGAATCATGGACAACGTTTTCTGCAGGCGGGTCAGAGGTTGACACCGGAATGCTGAAAGCCGGCTCAGGCGGTGGCGGATGAGTGGAGTTATCAGGAACGGATGAGTCAATCGCCGGTTCAGTGACCACCGGGTCTTGGGACGGCTTGTTCTTCTTTGCCCTCTTACTGGGCTTCACCTGCATGCTATTAACAAAAGCAGAAGGATGAGTATGCAAGCACAGGTAAAACAAAAGTGCATAAGTTTATATTACCCGGGAGCATTTTTGAAAGTCGGCATGTTTGACTGCATGGATTCGCCGGAAGAAGGAGAGGTATCCTGATAGTTGGAGTCAGATGAATTCAGAGGTTGACGAATTAAGCCTGCTAAAGATAAGACGGAGCATAAATCGAAGATAACCTCAGTCCGACGCTTTCTGGGTACATCAGGTAAGCCGGAGGAGAGTTCTGCATCTTTGTTGTTCTGGGTCTGCCTCTGGCTCTCGAGCTGTTGTTGCTTCAAAATAAATTGAGGATCTTGATAAGCAATTGCATGTAAAAATCTTACTTTCCGGGTCACCCTTTGGGTCTTTCACCTTGGCAAAGGCTCTGAGTCGGAGGAGATTATAGTTACCTCTTCAGTGGCTGCTCGGCTGTTCCCCATATCCTCCTGAAGAGATAAAATGTCAGACAAGTGATAGTAAGGGACTTAAGAAAATTAAAAGATTACCTCTTCCTCATCCGAAGAGTTGTCGTCCAATCTGAGTAAGTCGGAGGCGCTGGGTTTCTTTTTCTTTGAGGTTCCTACTTTGGCGGCTTTCCTTTCAGCTTTCTTGGTCGTCCTAGCTTGTTTGGCAGCTTCATGGTCATATTTGGCTTTCCATAAATCATCACCATCCTGTGGAAAAAGTTAAAGAATCATGAGTATCAAGAAAGGTATCATATATCCGTAAACATTTGTTATGATTGATAACTTACTGCAGGGGCCGGGTTATTCTTGTAAAATGGAAGTAGACCGAAGGTGTTGCTCGTCATAGTGCCCTCCTTCAGTAGTGACTGGGTTGTGGCATTCACCACATCATCTGGTAAGTCGTCAGGGCTATGGCGTTGCGGATCAGTCTTTTCTCCAGTATAAGTACACATTAAGCCGGGACGGCGGCTTAATGGAAGTATTCGCCAAGCAACCCAGACTCGTATCAGATCGATGCCGTTTAACCCATTTCCCAAGAGAGCTTTAATCTTCCTAATGGTAGGATTGAGAGGCACACGTTCAAGTGTTGTCAGCTTGTCTGGTAGCTGGTGGTTAGATTCAAGGCGCAGGGCGCGAAAGCCGTGCAGAGACTTTTCATCAGCCGGAGAAGTGTCCCGATAGTAGAACCACGTCTGGTTCCAAGATTTGGGGTGACTCGGCAGCTCAGCATAAGGGAAAAGACAGTCTCTCCGTCGCTGAATTGAGATGCCGCCAATTTCAAGGCTGGGCCCGTTGGCACGTTCATTTTGCCGGTTCATATAAAAAAGTTCCCTGAACAAAAGCAGACTTGGCTCCTCTCCCAGGTACACCTCACAGAAGACTTGGAAATTGCAAATGTTTGACATGGAACTGGGTCCGATGTCTTGAGGTCCAAGGTCGAAGAAATTTAAAACCTCTCCGAAGAATTTTGAGCCGGGAGGAGCAAATCCACGGCTCATTTGATCCGTAAAAATTATTAATTCCCCTGCTTTGGGGAGAGGCTTTTCATCAAACGGATCAGGGGCACGGTACGATATGACGTCCTTTTTTGGCAGATGCCCAGATTTTACAAACTCAGCTAGTTTGCTATCGATCACTGTGGATGGTACCCAATTGCAAGTTACAGGGGCCTTGGTAGCCTTAGGAGCCATCACAGCAATTGGCCTATGGAAAAACAAGAAGATCCGGTTCAATTTTAACCCGGGAGGAAAATCTTGATTAAAGTGGCAGCTTAATGAGGGGCCTAATGACATAAGGATGACTGTGCAACAATATTTAAGCCGCTACAAGTATCAAAGTGCAATTCAAAAAATTTCCGGGTTATGAGGAGCAATTAAAAGATCTGTGTCACATATTTAATCCGGAAGGCTCGACAGTTGTGTTTCAGGCTGTTTACCAGAAAAGGGGTTCCGGGTGATAAAAACAAGTTTCACAGATAACAGTTATTATTCTGGATCAAAGTATTGCTCTGAAAGGGAAATTTCTAGACCTAAGATAGGGCAGGGAAGTTCATGCGTTCGAAGAGGATTTCTGAACAAGGGAGATAAGATCTATTTTCATGCAAGATCAACACAGACAAGCACCGCAGCAGTTCTACGTGGTTCTGACGATCTAAACAGAGCATTGGAAGGAACTAGCGAGGATTTGGTGTCAGACCGTGATGAACACCGATGAACTCAGCAACGACTTAATGCAGATCTGAGAAAGGGAATGCGAAGAACTCACAGATGCGGACGCGCCGCGGAGGATCGCCGTCGATCTCTGGTCAGAATCAGGTCGATGCAGCGGCCTGAGTTGGTGAAGATGAGAGGTTCGACGATGGCGGCAGCAGAGCTCGGGAGGAGGCGAGAAGAAGAAGATGACTAAGGGGAAAGACCTAGGTCGCTCTACTTATAAGGAAAGACTGACCGAGAGGGCGCGAAAAACGAGGAGATAACATTCATTATCCAGCGGCTCTGGCGCCTCGATTCTCGGGATGATCAATAAAGGCAAAGATCCGTTGAGGATGTGACGACATAAAAAATAAAGCTTTAATGAAGATGACGTCACAGAGATTTAACCCAGAGTTAGATGATGACGTCACGGCGGGTTAAAATCCTTCACGCAAGATAAAGACTGCAGGGCGGTTCATAAGGTATTTTAATATTGACATGAACCGGTTCAAATCAATCTGGGGCCTAATGTTGGGGATATAACTATTTGTGTAAGCCGCCCAGGAGGGGCCGGGTTACGCAAAGAGGGCTCACCGGAGAGAAGCCCAAGACAAGGCATGAAGATGACAGTTCATAAGGAGCTTAAAGCCCACAGGCAACTTAAGGCCCGTTGTAATAAACCGTAGTTATAATATTACGTGTATCATAAGGTAGACTTAACTAGTCACCGAGTCGGACATTGTTTATAAGTCGGCTGGGACTCTGTAGGCCAGACGGCGTTGACCCGTGTATATAAGGGGACGACCCGCTGGCGGTTTAGGGCAAGAAACAACTCATCGAGAGCCAGGCATAGCGTATCTCGCTCACTGGTCATCGAAACATCAATACCAACCCAACTAGACGTAGGCCTTACCTTCACCGTAAGGGGCCGAACTAGTATAAACCCTCTCATGTCCTTTGTCCCGTTTAACCCCTTCAAGCTTCCTAGTTGCGATGGCTCCACAACTAAGTCCTTTCACGAGGACATCTGACGTGACAATTCCACGACAGAGGGTGACAATCTTGTTGAGAATATTGATAAAAGTGGGTTTGAGGAGGTCAAAACTTTAACTAGTGATGTGCCCGGTCTTTTGGATTACAAAGACTTTAATTATGATATTTGCTCTTTGACTGATTGTACTTCTTTGTTGCAATCCATGATAAAAAATTCACGTCATGCTTATGAACTAAATAAAGCTTTTACTAAACATATTGTTGATGCTATAATGAAAGCTTCAGAAGAAAAGTTAGAATTAGAGGTTTCAATTCCTAGAAAATTACATGATGAATGGGAACCTACTATCAAAGTCAAGATTAAAAATTATGAGTGTTTTGCTTTACGTGACTTGGGTGCTAGTGTTTCTACAATTCCGAAATCTTTATGTGATGTGCTTGGTCTTACCGATATTGAAGAATGTTCTTTAAATTTGCACTTGGCGGATCTATTAAAAAGCCTATGGGAAGAATTAATGATGTTCTTATTCTTGCAAATAGGAATTATGTGCCCTAGATTTCATTGTTCTTGATATTGATTGCAATCCGTCTTGTCCAATTATTCTTGGTAGACCGTTTTTATGTACTATTGGTGTCGTGATTGATATGAAAGAAGGCAATATTAAATTTCAATTTCCATTAGGAAGGGTATGGAACACTTCTCTAGAACAAGAATAAGGCCACCATATGAATCAATCATGAGGGCATCGTATGGATCTAGAAACAAAGATGACAATACTTAGATCCTTGCTTTATGCCTAGCTAGGGGCGTAAAACGATAGCGCTTGTTGGGAGGCAACCTAATGAATAAAATTTATTTTTGTCTTTTGCTTTATGTTCTTGAGTGTCTGCACAATTATGCTACTGTTTGATTGTGTTTTTTGTGTTTTAATTTGTGTTTGTGCCAAACAAAGCCTTTGGGATCATGTTGGGTGGCAATTGATTTGATCTTGTTGAAAAACAGAAACTTCTGCGCTCAGAAAAATAATTTTCGTAAATCATAGAAGTGTTCTTTTGCTCTGATTTTTTTACACAAGAGTGATATACAAATTTCCCACATTGTCCTAATTTTTCAAAAAAATTGGAGTTACAGTAGTATACGAAGTTCCCTGATTACTACAGGCTATTCTATTTTTGACATATTCTGATTTCTCTGCGGTGTGTGCTTGTTTTGATGATTCTATGGTTTCCTTTGAAGACTTTTTGCCATAGAAAAGTTGGAATACATTAGATATAATGCAAAAATAAAATATGAATGGGTTTGCAATAATACATATAGTAGTGATTTGCTTTCTTATACTAACGGATCTCACAAAGGTTTTGTTGAGTTTTGTGTGATTGAAGTTTTCAAGTTTTGGGTGATATTATGATGGATGTAGTAATAAGGATTAAGAAGAGCCTAAGCTTGGGGATGCCCATGGCATCCCAATCTATTATCCAAAGATAAGAAAGCAACTAAGCTTGGGGATGCCCGAATGGCATCCCCTCTTTCTTCTAACGACCATCGGTATTTTACTTAGAACTATATTTTTATTCGTCACATATTATGAGTTTTGCTTGGAGCGTCTTGTATGATATGAGTCTTTGCTTGTTTTGCCTTTTATTTTAAGTTTTGAATCCTTGCTGGAGACACCTCACTACTGCAGGATGCTGCTAACGCGACACTACGATCAGAGACCCTTTGAGAAACTATGTGCGATAGAATAATCGCAAACGGTGGTGTCAGAGAACCGTCAAAAATGTCCAAAACATTTGTGATGACGGATGCATTCAGATTTTAGTTGCGTGTGTGATGAAGGGCATACGGTTGATCCAACAGAACTGTTTGCGACGAGGAAGAACAACAGAAACATGCAACCATATCAATGTGTGTGCGATACACGACATACAGTTCCCTCCGATGAACTATGTGCTATTAGGGAATGCAACAGAAACGGCTAGCCAGATTAAGGTGTGTGTGATATACGGCATACGGTTCACTCGGACAAACTGTTTTCGATTAGGCAAGAGAACGGAAACGGTTCATCTTAACAAGATGTGTGTGATATGCGGTATTTCTGATCAGTCAAAAGAACACAAACGATTCGTGTAAACCAGATGTGTGTGATACACAGCAAACGGCCCACTCGGATGAACTGTTTGCGATGAGAAATTATAACACAGACGATTATTATAGTAAGTTCGTGTGCGATTCTGTTCATACAAAAAACATTGAAAAATGCAAACTAGTTGCTTGCATATAAACAATTATCAAAAAGTAACGAGATAAACCTTCTTCAAGCCAATCAACACGTGTTCAAAAATAAAAAAATGTCAAAAATTACAAAACAAAGACCTTGATATTAACTAGATGGGATGGGTCACTACAAAGGTTTATTATAATAAACCTTTGCAGTTACCCATCTAACTAGTTAATATTGAGTCCACTTCCCATCCAGTCACCCACCTCATGACTACTCCAACCTCATCACAGTTATCTTGGGAGTTCTGTTAGATGAGCTATCGATAGGGAAGCTGGTCCTTGCTGCTGTAGATCCCTCTCTGCAGCCTTTATTGCGCAACACAATGAAAACAGTTCAACTGAACAATATGTGTGTGGTACGCGGCAAACAGGTCCGTGATCAGAAATGTGTGCGAAGACCAATAATAACATAGACGATTGCTGCTAATAAGTCGTGTGATTTGCTCTGTCTATAGAAGAATAACATGTATATATATAAATGAAATAAACATCCAATTACATAAGTGACTATACAGATCATTCACACACACCTCAATAAACAATTGCATGCATCCTAAAGTAGGAGAAACGACCGTCTAGTCATCTACTTCTTGTGACACTCCCGCCACTGCTCTGTGGCTCGATCCCTCGGCTGGGTCATGAACAAGACACTTCCTCATGTCAATGATCTGCCTGTACATCTCATAGCTTGTGTACGCGTCATTAGCCACGTACTTGACGTGTTCTTCATCCAGTCTCTCATGCCAAACACTCTGCCAGGTGTCCTTGTCCTTGTTGCTCTCATCCTTCATCTTCATGTATTAGGGGTCGATGATGGCCGAGGTGAGGTCAACCAAGGAGTTCAGTTTGTTCTTGGCGCTGCCCCAGACCTTGTAGTGGTACTGGATGTTGACAAGATTCAAGCATTTCAAGCCCGAAACCTTGAGCGCTTTTAGATCGTTGGTGGTGTCCACCACAGCGAACTTGTAGTCGGAGCTGTTGATAAAACTGGAGAAACACTCGCAAGGCCTAGTGTCCAGGTGGTAGTGGTAGACAAGGACGTTATGTCGCACACACAGCTGGGCGACGGTAACCTTTTGATCGTTCCCGGCATGACCGATGGTGTACTCGAGGTCGAAGCCGACCACTTGGTACTTGTCCTCAGCAAGGAACTGCTCCATAGTTTGGATGGAGCTCTCCGCTGATATCGGATTATTCATGTACACCACTAAGAGGGCCTTCCCCCTCACGTGGGTGTCCACTACATGATGCATGGTGAACTGCCCGTCGTTGTCGTCGTCGGCCGCTGGGAGCGCCATTGGAGCCACGTGGATCGCCATTGGAACCGTTGGATGTCCTCTCTGTATGTGTCATCGTGGAGGTGCTTATTGTGTCGTGTGATGCGAGAGATGAAGGTAAATGGCCGCAGGAATAAATGGGGGCCGGGCGGCTTGGATTCTCGACGCGTCCGCATGGCAGTTTTTGCATCGAGTAACTGTGTTGTGGAACCGTGCCCCGCCCAACCGCATGCACACTAACGTGCGTGATCATGCGCCGGCCCCAAACACTAGCAGCGCACGTGGAGGGACGAGGGCAGAGCACCCGGAGGGACGCGAGAGGGCAGAGCGCATGTGGCGTGACGCGAGCAGAGCACACCGCGACCGCCTCAACCGCAAGGAACCACACGCATAGAGAAGTTGAACACGCAGGAAATGGTCGCCTACAAGCTGAGCGACACTTGCATCACTGCGTATGGAGCGGCCGTGTGCTACTACCTCCGTCTTGTTCTATAGTTCCCCTTATACTATGTGCCATACTTTTCCCTCAAGTTTAACCAACAAAATGTTAATGCATGTTATAAAATTTATATAATTGGAAACTATGTTCAAATACGAATCCAACTATATAATCTTTGGCGACATGCATTCATATTTTATTAGTTAAATCCTACTTATAAACCAGGACGGGTCTATAGTAGGTAATTCAATCGCAGACGTTTTTTTATTAACTGTATGTGTCCGTGGCCTTTCATCCTCCTCTCGCACGTCTTGTCATCCCGCTGCCGCAGACGACTTACAGTGCAAGCTTGCGGAGTGCGCGGGAGCATTCTTTGGGACAAATGGTGGCGCCAATGAATCGTCGGTGATCCCATTCCCGCGCTACCTCGCAGGTTCCCGCGCAAGCTTCCCGCCGACTGGGTGAAATCGCCCAAAATCCCAATGCTTACCGGCCTCCTATAAAAACCCTCACAGCCGGCGAGTCCTGCATCGCATTTTCCCCTCCCTCCCTGTAGTTTATCTTATCTGCTTCTCCCACAATCCCAAATGGCATCGGTCCGTCGTGGTCGCTCAGCCACTCCGCCCTCATCAGACGACAACTCTAGCTGGGAGGCTACACCATGGCGGCGGCACAGTCCCCAGCGTCGTGTAGTGCGCGTGGCGTCCATGTTGGGTTTGCACGGAACACCCACCACACGCTCCACCGCCGGTGCCCGTCGGCAGCTATTGCCGGTCGCCATTGCCGCCGCACCATCATTGAAAGGCAGGGCCATTGCCCACTCTGCCGCCGCGGCCTGAAGACGGGAGGTGGCCGTCGTGGCCTCCACCCCACTGCCAGCCACTTTGGCCATCACACGCTCTGCCACCATAGCCCGAAGGCGGGAGGTGGTGGTCGTGGCCGCCACCCCATCATCAGTCGCCCTGGCTGCCAGCCCACCATTGACCGCCGATCACCCGCTCCACCACCGCCGCCCGAAGGCGGGAGGCGAAGGTGGATGCCGGCACGTGCGTCAGCGACCTTGCGCGCTACACCGAGTTCCTGCGGGAGGAGGAGGAGCGCCTCATCGAGCATGCAAAGAGCCTTACCACCTCTGTGGCCGCGGTACAAGCTGCCTCAGAGGTGAGGAATCAGGAGATCTACAAGGAGAACCACCGCTTCGAGAGGGATCGTTTGGAGCGGCAGTATGTGTTCGAGCTGGCGAGCGTCGCTGAACATGCAGCAGCAGCAGGCACCGTATTGCATTTGTCCAGCTCGTCGATAGGCTCCTCCTCCTCTGCCTTTTCTGAGCACACTCGACAGAGGAGAGGCTGCCGGAAGTAGTACAAAGCCCCTCCGTAATAGTAGTATTTAGGGGCTATTTTGTTCAGTTCATCTGACTATAGATGTGGTGGAACTGTACAACGTACTTAAAATTAGCTAGTATATAAAGTATAACCAGCTATTTCAGTACGTGGTTGGCAACAATTGGGGAAAAGTTTGGTCGGTTCAGCTGTTGAGTTGAACTATTTGTATAAATTAAGCACGACTGCTTAATCTATGAATGAAATATATGCTTAATTACTGAATTTTAGTTGCAAAAATTAGATAGTGCTAGTGATTTTTAGCTGCATATTTTGACAAATCGCAGTGTTACAAGGTTGAAAAATGGCAATGTTACTAGATCAACAGATGTCAATCTTTCATGTTTGACAAATGGCAACATACCCAATATGACAGATGCAAATCTTACCAAATTGTTTGTACGTGATTGCACACGGGTCATCCAAAACAACCATTGGCATTGAAGAGATGCACAAATCCTACTCTCGCTTAGCATACTGGTGTTATATCTAAAATGTTTGCAATCAAGAGCTGCACAAATCCTGCTCGGCACATTTTCCCTTGGCTTCCTGGGGAAGTTGTCGGTTTGCATACGGGTGTTCTAACTAAAATGTTTGCGATCGAGATACAATATTAAACCCAAGAAAAAACTATTTCCAGTGGTGGTGGAGGCGGCGTGTCGCGCCGTCCTTGTCGTTGTCGTCCTCCGGGACGCTGTTCTTGAAGTCTTCAAGGCAGCTCAGAATGTTCTTCACTTGTGTCGGATTTCGGGTTCCGGCAGACCCTTAAGGTTTGAACTCTGTAGTGCGCGCGGAGATCACTCCCCCTACCAACTCATGTCTCGTCAACTCGCAAAGGATCTAGACTACACGAAGAACAACACAAGGGACGCAAGGTTTATACTAGTTCGGGCCACCATTCTGGTGTAATACCCTACTCTAGTTTGTGGTGTGGTGTATTGCCTCAGGGGCTGATGATGAACAATACAAAGGAAGAACTGCCTCGCGAGGGGAGGAGTTCTTGTGTTGGTGGTTCTGGCTAAGGTTCAATTGGTCGACCTTCAGATTAGGATCCGATGCCTCTATACTATGGTGGCTAGCCCTATTTATAGAGCGAGGCCCTGGTCCTCTTCCCAAATATTGAGCGGGAAGGGCGCCAACAATTGGCCATTTTGAAGAGGAACATCTAGTACACTTATGCTGACTAAAGTTGGTCCTCGCCTGCCAAAGGCTCTCATGATGACGCCGGCTTGGGTTCCACGATGACCTCCATCCTGACGTTCTGCTGGTCTTGGTCTTGTTGCACCGAAATGGTTGCCTTTGCTTAATACCCTTGCCTGCGCTTGCCCCCTTTGCACCAAAGAGGAAACAAGGACTCTGTGCAGGCCGGTGCCTGCCTGGCTTCGGTCGCCATGGCTTGCGTCATGGCCACCTCATGAGGTACTCAGCCTTGATCTCTCCGCCTCCTCACGAGCCATCCTGACGAGGCTGTACCTGACGAAGCTTCCTGTCGTCTGCCCCGTGTGGCTTGGCCCCTCATGAGGGTCTTGAGCTTGTGTTGACGAAGATGGGTCGCACTGCACCACTCCTTGGGCCACACCGCAGGCCGTAGGCAGGCAAGTCTGGGTACCCCCATTCCTAGAACACCGACAACTTGTAAATCAAACATCATGTCATCGTGCGATCGACGGGCGGGGCGTGGGAGGACGGCAAATGGCAGCGCTGAGAGGTAGCGGTCGACGGCGGTGTCCCATGCCACTAATGGGGCTACGTGCATAGGCACGGGTGCGGCAGGTGCAGCCAAATGCATGGGGACCGGCACCATGGTGGGTGGAGGGGCGCGCACGGGCACGGGCACAGGCGCTGGCGCTAGCATGTACACGAGCTCGTGCGGGTCCGCAAAGACCTCGGTGACGCTCGTGGCTTCCAGCTCTGCGATAGTGCTCGGTGACCAACCCGTCAATGCTATGGGGATGGTCGCTGGCGTGGGTGCGGGGATGGGAGCTGGGCCATGTCCATGAGGGCCCATTCCTCCTTATTTTCTATCTCCTCCGGCTCGAAGTCAACTTCACCAAACTTGAAGACTAGTGGCAGATGATCCTTCTGCGCCATGGTGTTGGTGGAGGTCTGCGGGAGGGAGGGGAATGGGAGGCGAATAGTAAGGCCGCCCGTATTAAGCAGCGGCTCAGGCGCCATTAATGGAGAGGAAGGCGAGCGACAAAGGAAGTCAAAGGGCTCGATTCCTAGTGAGCCTGCACAGCGTACAACTCACAGGCTTCACGGTGAGCCTGCGCATTGGAGGACAGCTTGCACGCCTCTCGGTCAGCCTGCGCACCAGACTGCGCTCACATGCCTCCCGTTCAGTAAAGCAGTTGTCCACACGGCACCTCCTATAGCCATTAGAACAAAGACACGTGGCGTCAGGTGAATGGTTAACATAACGCGCATGATTTGAATTATACAAACGTTTGCGAGGTTAGAGTGGTAGCAATTTGTTTGAAAATGCCTTTGTTGGATGTTATTCGAATGCTTCTTCTCTTAAAATGGCCACGCCAAAAACCACAACATGTCGGGTGCCATTTCATGATAGCATGCCAAGTTTCATGAATTTCATATGAGTTTTGGATTTTCTAGAATTTAAAAACAAAGTATCTCAACATTTTGCCGGCAATCAACAGTACCCTGGTGTTTGAAATTCATTCTCATTTCTTGCATGGAACCTAAGCATGCACCCAAGGACAAATATTTGATTTTTCAACCAATTTATATGCACTGGAGCATGTGCATGTAGTTCAAATTTGAATTATGCACATAAAATGCCTACAAAACCCAACTAATGTATAAAAATGTCCAAATGAACCCCGATAAATTGCAAAATTTAACACAACAATCATGTTGTTCTATCTTGACACTAGAAAAAAATTGAAAGCGATAAGAGGCATCGGAAATCATTTCATCCCCGAAGGTGGGACGTTCCCTACCGAAACCATCAGGCTTGTTGTGAGAAGGTCTGATTTGTGAGAAGCTTATACCCAAATCTGCCCCAAATGGGACAAAAGATTTACCACGGCATGTCGATGCTGCTCCATGATAGCATGCCAAGTTTCATGAATTTCAGATGAGTTTTGGATTTACTAGAATTTAAAAACTAGGAACCTCAATGTTTACGGTCGAGTGACGGTGGCAGGGTGTTGACATTCATTCCCATTTCTTGCATGGGACCTAAGCATGCAACCAAGGACACATATTTGAATTTTCAACAATTTATATGTATTAGAGCATGTGCATGTAGTTCAAATTTGAATTATGCACATAAATGCATTGAAAACTTAATGAATGCATAAAAATGTCCGAACGAACCCTGAAAAATCCCAAAAATTGACACAACACTCCTGTTGTTCTATGTTGACACTAGAAATTTTTTGAAAGCAATAAGAGGCATCTGATATCATTTCGTCCCCAAAGGTGGCACATTCCCTATCGAAACCATCAGGCTTGCTGTGAGAAGCTCTGGTTTGTGAGAAGCTTATACTCAAACCTGCCCCAAATGGGACAAAAAATTTACCAAGGCATGTTGATGCCGCTCCATGATAGCATGCCAAGTTTCATGAATTCCAGACAAGTTTTGGATTTATTAGAATTTAAAAACTAGGAATCTCAATGTTTGCGGCCGAGTGATGGTGGCAGGGTGTTTGACATTCATTGCCATTTCTTGCATGGGACATAAGCATGCAACCAAGGACACATATTTGAATTTTCAACCAATTTATATGCATTAGAGCATACGCATGTAGTTCAAATTTGAATTATGCACATAAATGCATCGAAAACTCAATTAGTGCATAAAAATGTCCAAACAAACCCCGAAAAATCCCAAAAATTGACACAACACTCCTATTATTCTATGTTGACACTAGAATTTTTTTGAAAGCAATAGGAGGCAGTGGATATTCTTTCGTCCCCAAAGGTGGGACGTTCCCTACCGAAACCATCAGGCTTGTTGTGAGAACCTTTGGTTTGTGAGAAGCATATCCCCAAACCTGACCCAAATGGGACAATATTTTTACCACATCATGTTGATGCTGCTCCATGATAGGATGCCAAGTTTCATGAATTTTAGAAGAGTTTTGGAGTTACTAGAATTTCAAAACAGGAATCTCAATGTATGCGGCCGAGTGACGGTGGCAGGGTGTTTGACATTCATTCACATTTCTTGCATGGGACCTAAGCATGCAACCAAGGACGCAAATTTGAATTTTCAACCAATTTATATGCATTAGAGCATGTGCATGTAGTTCAAATTTGAATTGTGCTCATAAATGCATTGAAAACGCAATTAATGCATAAAAATGTCCAAACGAACACCAAAAAATCCTAAAAATTGACACAACACTCCTATTGTTGTATGTCGACACTAGAATTTTTTTGAAAGCAATAGGAGGCAGCGGATATCGTTTCATACCCAAAGGTGGGACGTACCCTACTAAAACCATCAGGCTTGTTGTGAGAGCCTTTGGTTTGTGAGAAGCATATCCCCAAACCTGCCCCAAATGGGATAATATTTTTACCACGGCATGTTGATGCCACTCCATGATAGCATGCCAAGTTTCATGAATTTCAGACGAGTTTTGGATTTACTAGAATTTAAAAACCAGGAATCTCAATGTTTATGACCGAGTGACGGTGGCAGGGTGTTTGACATTCATTCCCATTTCTTGCATGGGACCTACGCATGCAACCAAGGACACATATTTGAATTTTCAACCAATTTATATGCATTAGAGCATGTGCATGTAATTCAAATTTGAATTATGCTCATAAATGCATTGAAAACGCAATTAATGCATAAAATTGTCAAAATGAACCCCGAAAAATCCCAAAAATGACACAACACTCGTGTTGTTCTATGTTGACATGACAAACATATTGAAAGTAAGAAGAAGCAACATATATCATTTCGTCCCCCAAGGTGGCACATACCCTACTGAAACCATCAGGCTTGTTGTGAGAGAAGCTCTGGTTTGCGAGAAGCTTATACCCACACCTGCCCCAAATGGGACAATATTTTTACCACGGCTTGTCGCTGCCGTTCCATGATATCATGTCAAGTTTCATGAATTTCAGACGAGTTTTTGATTTACTAGAATGTTAAAAGCATGTATCTCAATGTTAGCGGTTGAGCAACAACGTCAAGGTGTTTGACATTCATTCTCATCTGTTGCATGAGACCTGTGACACTCCAAATATTTTGTGGTTTTTGTTTTCAAAAAGAAAACCTTTTTGGTTTCGGGCTTTTATTTGGTTTTGATCTTTTCTTGATTTTACCATGCCTCCTATGGTAAAATCTTCCCAAAACCCCTCCTTCCACTTTGAGACAACCCAAACATTCTGTCCCAAATAACAAAAT
The DNA here is from genome assembly GCF_018294505.1 of Triticum aestivum. Classification (NCBI taxonomy): domain Eukaryota; kingdom Viridiplantae; phylum Streptophyta; class Magnoliopsida; order Poales; family Poaceae; genus Triticum; species Triticum aestivum. The sequence goes on from NC_057795.1 coordinate 544,626,118, forward strand.
CCATTTTTGGATATTATCTCATCTATTTCTTTTCCAAAAACAATTATGTCCTTTATTTTGAGCCTAGGTCATTTGCAAAGCAAGTACCTTAATGCCTTTGATTTTTGGTCTCAACTCAACTCCCCTGGATAGTCCTTAGCACCCACAACCTAGGACCATCAGGATCCACTCTTCTTCCTTTCAAAATTTTCAAAATTCAACCTTTGCAAGTTTGAACCAGAGTTGTCAAATTTGGTGAAATTCATATCTCCACTTCTCCAAAAATTCCACCAAAATTCAGGCAACCTCTAGTTGCAATGAGAGACCACTCCACCAAAAACCAGCTCAAGGAAAAATCCCCACATGCCAAAATCATTCTGTCGAACACCTGGCATGCACTGTTACTGTTCATATTCAGTGAAATTCAGTTTTCAGTGTCGTTTCTTCGTCAGAGCTTCAGTCACATGAAAACTGTGCACTTGGCATGTTACTCACAGCCCCCTCCTCCTTGTCCGGAGCTCCACATGCGTGCTTGGCTCGTTCCTGGCATCGGTGGCGCCCTGGCTCGCCTGCGCCGACGTGTCTTGCGGCGGCAGAACCACCGTAACGGCCGACAAGGGGGCACCCTGCGGCATAACGCCGTTTGGCACCGCCCAAACCTCCTGAGAGCTCCGTGTGGCCATCTCCTTGCCAGCGCACACATGCAGCACCGTCGCCATGGCCTGGCACGCGCAGAGCGTGTTCTCTGCCGCAGACGTGCCGTGCGGCCGTTCCGTCGAGGACAGGCCGTAACCACCCCTTCCTTGCTGAGTTGGACACTGGAATGACATGAGTGCTTCGTCTAGTCGATGCTCAAGCCCCTAATCCAACCGTCCAGCCACAGCGCCGCCGTAATCGCTCGCCAGACTTATCCGTTCACGGCAACCGCCTCGGGCCGGCTATAAATAGCACCCCCCGAGCTTGCTCTCGCCCCCGCACAACTCCACCACCTCACCAGACCCCTCCTAGCCACTGGAAGAGCCTCGAGGGGCCCTTCTTCCTCAACTCCGGCCACCTCCGTCCGCCTCGGGCTCCGGCAACGTTCTCTTCGGTGAGAACTCCTCCGCCGCCCTACTCTCGCCCGTAGCCTCGTGCCACCTCTAGGAGTCTAACCCCCACCCCAATTTGATCCTAGCAGCTCTCTCCGACGAGGCCCACGACCACCCGAACCACCGCCCGCCGGAGCAAGGGCCGCCGTCGACACAGTGCTCGCCGGCGACCACCACCACCACCCACAGACGCGGAAGGACGTGCTGATCACAGAGGTACAACCCGATCACCCAGCCCCGCCGTGGATCGCCGTCGGCGACCACCGCACCTCTCGGGCACCGTCGCACCCTGTTGCCCTCATTTGAATATTCAAACCTGACGGGTGGAGCCCTCCTGTCAGCCTCTCAGCCTTTTCTTTTAAACGAACCGTTTTCTGGACTTTCTGCAGAACCCCCTGGGAGTTTTCTGTTTCATTACAGAAAGGTCCCTAGATCAAAACCCTTATATCTTTTAAACATAAAAGTATTTTTGGTTGATTCTTTTTTTGTTCTCTTTAAAATTTTGTCTAGTTTTTTATCAGGTTTATTTGAAAATTATTTGGTATACTTTTTGTGCACCTCGCGGTATTTACGTTACGTGCGTATTTTTCTTATACCGTAGATTCCGGAGGAAGTGACGGAGCCGCAAACTTCACCCAGTTAGACTCTGACTACTCCGAACCAGGCAAGCATGTTTGAACTCTTGATATGATGAAGTGTTTGTTGCATGTTTGCATCTTAGGAGTTTCATGGCATGTTTATGAGCATTTCTTTAAATGTTATATTTCATGCACAGAAGTGGAAAGTAAGTTCGGAAAGCCATATGTTGTTGGATACATATTGGCATGGCCATGAGATGGCATGAGGATGGGTAAGATGGCAGTGTTGTGACATTCTAGTCTTATGCCAGTCCATTCGACATCAGTGTCATCGCGAATCAAATCACATTCCCATTCATTTCCATTCCTGTACTACCACATGTTTTCCGCAAGGAATATGGCTTAGTAAGTTGCAACAGTTTTCCTGGTACACACCAAGTAGAGAGGCCGGGATGAGGGTTCCATGACCCTGGATTAAAGCCCGTCATCCGGTCAGGGGGCATGGGTGTTTCCGGTTGGGACCGAGAGGGGGGCACCCCTTAGAGCACGCGTATAGAAATTTGATCCCATGCTATTCGAGGTTGTGACCTCCCCGTCTCAAATTTTTCTTGGACGCTGTCTAGGGTGATTCCTGGCATCGTGAGGTAGAATGGGTGTGTACTGGTTAAATGTGTTTCTACCAAAATACCGTAAACGGAACTAGTCCTTCGTGACTACGGAAATCCGTTAGCTGTGGTCAGTCAGTACAAACTCTGCAGAGTCACAAATCCTTTAAATCATCTTGTACTTGTCCAAGTACTGTGTTCATCTTATCTTGTCAGATATCAGTCTCACTGACAAAACTCCGGTGGAATACATGTGTGTAAAATCTGGTTAAAAGTTTATTCTTGTGGATGGACTAATCATGTTATTTACATTTGTTGTAAGCCCTGTCTGTGATGTCGCTCAGACGTCCAACGATGGCATACTTGTTATTTACATTTGTTATAAGCCCTGTCTATGATGTCGCTCAGACGTCCGACAGTGGCATACTTGTTATTTACATTGTGGCATTTCTTTTATAAGCCCTTTCTGTGATGTCGCTCAGACGTCCGAATGTGGCATTTCTTTTATAAGCCCTTTCTGTGATGTCGCTCAGACGTCTGACTGTGGCATTTCTTTTATAAGCCCTTTCTGTGATGTCGCTCAGACGTCCGACTGTGGCATTTCTTTTATAAGCCCTTTCTGTGATGTCGCTCAGACGTCCGACTGTGGCATTTCTTTTATAAGCCCTTTCTGTGATGTCGCTCAGACGTCCGACTGTGGTATTTCTTTTATAAGCCCTTTATGTGGTGTCGCTTAGAAGCCCGACTGCGGCATGAATTTTATTTGTTTACCTTTCGAGGCGTCACTCTAGACACCCGACCGGTCTCAGTTATTTGTTTCACTTGTCAAATCTTTATTTTGGGATGAGCATTATTATCTTTTGCTCATGACGCATTCATGCATGCATTTGTTATATCTTTTGTCCGAACTGTCTTGCGAGTACTTTCAAAGTACTCACCTGGCTTGTTGATTTGGCCAGATGTTGATGAAGGCGATCTCATGGATGAAGAGTTCAATAGCGAGTCCGACGCCTAGAGGAGTCCCAGTCAGTCCCGTGCGATCCTGTCTTGGTCATTGTATCATATCTGCTTCTGCCACCCCAGAATAAATTCATCGAGCCTCACCTCGACGCTCGATGAGCTGCCAGTTAGGAGCCAAGTTATCCACCACCACTTTTTATCTCGAGCTAGTAGCATGTCACCACACCCCTGTGCCATAACCGCCCTTATGTAAGATATTGGCGAGTTTGTAATAAATTGTTGAGCAGCCTCAGCTCAACCCTGTAATGTATTTATGCTACTGGTCTTCTGTTTATCAAGTATTTGTCTACTAGTGAGGATAACTTTTCCTATACTGGGAACTAAAGATCGATTTTCTCAATAAGCATTTTATTGAAAAACCGGTCGTGACAGACTTGGTACCAGAGCCAGGCTGACTGTAGGAAGCCACTAGGTGCGGTCGCTAATTGGCTATTAGCATGATAGAGTTTATTCATGTTTTTACAAATGTAGTCATTTTTCTGACAATCAGCATAAAATTTATGATCTGATCGTTTAGAATTTTTGCCTACTTTTGTAGATGGCTAGCGACGATTGTGAGTCACAGATGTTCGCCTACGTGCCTGAGGGGTTCGTCAAACTCCTCTCCTTCATCGTTCAGGTCACGATGGGGCCATCCGTGCGCCCAGTCTTCACACTTTATCCACACAAGATCAACGACAGTCTGACCATGCACGAGGCCGCGGTGCAATTCAGGGGAGGGCGTGCTGAGATGCGCCGCTTCCGATTCTTGGGGAGAGACATGCCTACAGAGAGACATGCTATGCAGCTGGCTGCACGCGAGGCGATAGCTCGTCTTCGGGATGTCCTTCCTGCAATGAAGACCTGTCGCTACCGCTATCTTCCATGCCACGTGCCTTACACCTGTCACTACTCATTCTCTTGCCCCAGAGGAGAACGAGATGAGGCCTTTGAGATGCTTGTCGAGTACCTCCGAGCCCTGGAGGCAACCTTCGACAGCATGGTGGACGACCTCGTAGCTGCACGCATGGACTCAGTTCATGGTTGTGCCGCTAACAGGAGGGAACTCCTACACACCGCTCCACCGCTAACTTTTATCTCGTCCTCAGCTTCTCATTCTCCTACCATTCTCGCCACTGCTCGTCGTCTGCCTACCACTGAGGAGTTCAACCAGGCTATTGCACCCACTCCCGTTCGTGCTGCACCACTCATTGCACCCACTCCCGTTCGCGCTGCACCACTCATTGCACCCACTCCCATGCGTGCTACTCCACCTATTCCACCCACTCATATTCAGGTTACTCCGCCTATGGCACCTGCTCCATCAGCTCAGCGCAGCGTTTCTCGTCTGGAACCTATTAGCGAGGAGGAGGTTGATTCCCTAGCGTCACTGCGTCTCACCCTCGGCAGGCCAAGGGAGATCCTCACCATCTTCGAGTGAGTGCGATTAGACGCCATGCGATGTTCCGACTTGTGTAATATGTGTATATGTACATAGGTTGTGAGAAGTAGCCTGTTTGCGCATCATGTAGGATATGGAGAAGTGCACTAGTTTCAATAACATGTCAGGATTATGTACGCATATCCTGAGTGATGTAATGTATAATTATGCCTGCGTGTAAGATATGTAATAGTCCTTCTCCGCACGCAATCGTTTATTTTCAAAAAAAAAATCCTGGAGTTTTATGTGTGTTTTATTGACATTTGCGAACTCTCTTTCTTGTCTTACGAGTTTCACAAAATATATCCCCAGAGCGAAAGATGTCTCGTCCGTGGACGCGCTCTATGCCAAACCAGCCCGAAGAGAATTATGGCACGCCACCAAACCCCTGTTTCACTCAGGGACAAACAAGTCAACAGGACAGCGAAACAACATTTACCCAAGTGTGTCGTCTGTATGAACAGAGTCAGCAACAACACCAGGAAATGATGAACCAATTCATCAATATGGGAAATAACCGTGGTCAGTATCAGCAGCAATCCAAGTTATCTGAGTTACAGAAAACGCGTCCCCCAACATTTTCTCATACTGACAAGCCTCTTGAGGCCGAAGACTGGCTTCAAGACATGGAGAGAAAATTAATTATTGCACAGTGTTTAGACCGTGAGAAAGTATTGTATGCACCGCATTATCTCACAGGAGCAGCTGCATCATGGTGGGAAAACTTCCTGCACATGCACCCCAACGAAAATGAAATCACCTGGGAAGATTTCAAGGAAGGTTTTTGTGGGGCACACATTCCTAAAAGTGTGATGAAAATCAAGAAGAGAGAATTTGATGATCTCAAGCAAAGGACCATGACAGTGTCAGAATACAACAGCCAATTCACTATGCTGTCTCGCTACGCAAATGAAGAGCGCATGACCGAGAGCAAGAAGATGGAAAAATTCTTGGAAGGCCTGGCACCCGCGCTTAAATGCCAGCTAGTTGTGCATACCTCCCTAGATTTTAAAACACTGGTAGATAAGGCCATTACTCTGGAAAATGAGCGACACAACTTAGAAGATTTCCGTAAACGCAAGAGGGACCAGTCTACTTTTGCTCGCAACCATAGAAGTAAGACTGAAATTCAGAAGGGTAGTGCATACAAAACCCCGACGAATAATTCACGCCCAATCAAGAATTTCCATGCAAGAGACAAGGAGTTCACATATCGCCCAGGCGTTACTTGTTATGCTTGTGGAGAAGAAGGGCACTATGCCAAGCAATGCCCCAAGCCAAGAAACTCAACCCCGAAGCCTAACAATGGTGGCAATAATTCAGCGCCAAAGCGAAACAATTTCAACCCTAATAACAACCACCGGAAGGGTCACCTGAACCACGTGAAAAAAGAGGAAGCACAGAATGCCCCAGATATCGTACTCGGTACGTACCCTGTCAACACAATACCTGCCATGGTTTTGTTTGATTCTGGAGCCTCACACTCATTCATTTCGAAGAGTTTTTCTTTGCAAAATAATTTTTCGATGCTTCCCCTGGAAAAATCAATGATCATCAAGTCCCCTGGAATTAAGCAAGTAACCCAGAGTTATTGTCACGGTGTGGCTATTGAATTTGAAGGATTGAAGTTTCACGCCAACCTTATTGTATTGGAAAGCAATGGACTGGATGTCATCCTAGGGATGGATTGGCTAACCACCAACAAAGGTTTTATTGACTGCTTCAACCGGACCGTGATTCTCACACACCATCACAGGAAGACAATAAAGTTTCAGCCAAAGAGAGACAAATACCTCGGCAACCGAGATTAAACAAGGTGGACGTTTCTGAGCTGAACAAGGTTCCAGTAGTGTGTGAATTTCCAGACGTATTTCCAGAAGAACTACCAGGCATGCCACCGGACCGAGAGATAGAATTCAGCATTGAGCTAGCACCCGGAACCGCTCCCATTTACAAGAAACCATACAGAATGGCACCATCCGAATTGGTAGAACTGAAGAAGCAAATAAAAGAATTATTGGAGAAAGGATACATATGAGCCAGTTCCTCACCTTGGGGTTCTCCAATTTTATTTGCAAAGAAGAAGGATGGAACACTGAGATTGTGTATTGACTACCGAGCTCTTAACATGGTCACAATCAAGAACAAATACCCAATGCCCCGAATAAATTATTTATTTGATCAGCTCACACAGGCCAAAGTATTCTCAAAAATTGACTTGAGATCGGGATACGACCAATTAAAAGTGCAGACGGAAGATATTCCCAAGACAGCCTTCACTTCCAGATATGGACTGTATGAGTTCACAGTAATGCCATTTGGGATAACCAACGCCCCCGCATATTTTTTTCACCTCATGAACAAAGTATTTATGAAGTATATGGACAAGTTTGTTGTGGTATTCATCGATGATATTCTGATATACTCCAAAACACCAGAAGAGCACGCCGAGCATCTCACGATTGTACTCGGAGAACTCAGGAAACATCAACTGTACGCCAAATTCAGCAAATGTGAATTTTGGCTAAGACATGTGGGTTTTCTGGGCCACGTGCTAACCCAAAAAGGTATTGCAGTAGACCCGAAAAAGGTCAAGGCCGTACTTGACTGGAGACACCAGCTAACTTAAACGGACGTGCGGAGTTTCTTGGGAATGGCAGACTATTATCAGAGATTTATTGAAGGATTCACCACCATAGCAAAGCCCATGACGCAATTTCTCAAGAAAGGCAAGAAGTTTGAATGGACGGAAGCATGTGAGAAAAGCTTCCAAGAACTAAAAAGCAAATTAACAACGACACCAGTATTAATTGTGCCAGACATACACAAGAATTTTGAGGTATATTGTGACGCATCCCGGAAAGTCCTCGGATGCGTGTTGATGCAAGAAGGCAAGGTAGTGGCGTATGTCTCCAGACAACTTCGCAAGCATGAGGAGAATTATCCCACTCATGACTTAGAATTGGCAGCGGTCATCCATGCACTCAAGGAATGGAGACACTTTCTACTTGGAAATCGTTGTGAAATATACACAGACCATAAGAGTCTTAAGTATATTTTCACACAGCCGGAACTTAATTTACAGTAACGATGCTGGTTGGAGTTGGTAAAAGATTATGATGTTGGAATCCACTATCATCCTGGAAAAGCAAATGTTGTGGTAGATGCCCTTAGTCGGAATCCCAGCACAGACAACGACAGTATACCAAATTTGAGGCCAGAATTTCAACACGAATTTGCCAAACTCAATTTAATAATGGTCACCGAAGGCAGCGTATCAAATTTGGAAATACAGCCTACCCTGATGGAAAAGATCAAGGAGGCTCAGCATGGACACCCCAGCATTGATGGCATAAAAAGGAAAGTGAGTTTGGGCAAGGCCTCAGAATTCAACGTAGATGAGCAAGGGATATTGTGGTATGAAGAAAGGCTTTGCGCACGAAATATCAAGGAACTCAAACAACAGATCCTGGCTGAAAGCCACAACGCTCCGTATTCAATCCATCCTGGAGGAACAAAAATGTACAAAGACCTTCAGGAAATTTTTTGGTGGCACGGTATGAAGAGAGATATAGCCACGTTCATTGCATGTTGTGACTCTTGTCAACGCATCAAGGCCGAGCACCAGAAACCAGTCGGGCTGTTACAGCCAAACAAGATACCCGAGTGGAAGTGGGACGAAATTGGAATGGATTTCATTGTTGGACTACCACGGTCGTAACACGGAAATAATGCCATATGGGTCATAACCGACAGATTAACCAAAGTGGCACATTTTATTCAGGTGAAGACAACTTGCACCACTCAGAGACTGGCCAGACTTTATCTTGCCGTATCGTCTGCCTACATGGAGTCCCAAAGACTATCATATCTGACAGAGGCACACAGTTCGTCTCTAGATTTTGGGATCACCTACAACTGGCACTGGGTACCCAACTAACCTTCAGTACCGCATACCATCCCCAGACTGATGGGCAGACTGAACGCATAAACCAAATCCTGGAAGATATGCTGAGAGCCTGTGTCCTGACCTACGGAACCAGTTGGGAGGAAAGCTTGCCATATGCAGAGTTTGCATACAACAACAGTTATCAAGCCAGCTTGCAAATGGCACCCTTCGAAGCTCTATATGGGAGAAGATGTCGTACCCCGCTAAACTGGTCAGATACCGGGGACAGCCACATCTTCGGCCCAGATATGCTCAAAGAGGCTGAAGAGAAAGTTAAGACGATTAGAGATCGACTCAAGACAGCTCAAAGTCGGCAAAAGAGTTATTACGATCGAAAGCATCGGGAAATCGGTTTTGAACCCGGAGAATTTGTATACCTAAGAGTTTCTCCTATGAGGGGTCTGCAGCGATTCAGGATTAAGGGAAAGCTAGCACCAAGATTCATCGGACCATTCCGTATAGTGGCCCAAAGAGGCACGGTAGCCTACCAGCTAGACCTACCCGGGGATTTATCCGATATCCACAACGTGTTCCACATCTCGCAGTTGACAAAGTACATGAGCAACCCAGAGAAGCGATTATCACATGAAAATATTGACGTGCAACCAGACCTCACCTATCGGGAGCACCCAATAAAAATATTAGAAGAGTCTGAGAGGAGGACTCAGCAGAAAACCATCAAGTTTTTTAGAGTTCAGTGGAGCAATCACTCCGAGAATGAAGCTACTTGGGAGAGAGAGGATTTCCTTCGGACTGAGCACCCACACCTGTTTAAGGATCAGCTGAAATCTCGGGGACGAGATTTTTCCTAAGGGGGTAGGTGCTGTGACACTCCAAAAATTTTGTGGTTTTTGTTTTCAAAAAGAAAACCTTTTTGGTTTTGGGCTTTGATTTGGTTTTGATCTTTTCTTGATTTTACCATGCCTCCTATGGTAAAATTTTCCCAAAACCCCTCCTTCCACTTTGAGACAACCCAAACATTCTGTCCCAACTAATAAAATCCATTTTTGGATTTTATCTCATTTGTTTCTTTTCCAAAAACAATTATGTCCTTTATTTTGAGCCTAGGTCATTTGCAAAGCAAGTACCTTAATGCCTTTGATTTTTGGTCTCAACTCAAGTCCCCTGGATAGTCCTTAGCACCCACAACCTAGGACCATCAGGATCCACTCTTCTTCCTTTCAAAATTTTCAAAATTCAACCTCTGCAAGTTTGAACCAGATTTATCATATTTGGTGAAATTCATATCTCCACTTCTCCAAAAATTCCACCAAAATTCAGGCAACCTCTAGTTGCAATGAGAGACCACTCCACCAAAAACCAGCTCAAGGAAAAATCCCCACATGCCAAAATCATTCTGTCGAACACCTGGCATGCACTGTTACTGTTCATATTCAGTGAAATTCAGATTTCAGTGTCGTTTCTTCGTCAGAGCTTCAGTCACATGAAAACTGTGCACTTGGCACGTTACTCACAGCCCCCTCCTCCTTGTCCGGAGCTCCACACGCGCGCTTGGCTCGTTCCTGGCATCGGTGGCGCCCTGGCCTGCCTGCGCCGATGTGTCTTGCAGCGGCAGAACCACCGTAACGGCCGACAAGGGGGCACCCTACGGCATAACGCCGTTCGGCACCGCCCAAACCTCCTGAGAGCTCCGCGTGGCCATCTCCTTGCCAGCGCACGCATGCAGCACCATCGTCGTGGCCTGGAACGCGCAGAGCGCGTTCTCTGCCGCTGACGTGCCGTGCGGCCGTTCCGTCAAGGACAGGCCGTAACCACCCCTTCCTTGCTGAGTTGGACACTGGAATGACACCAGTGCTTCGTCTAGTCGATGCTCAAGCCCCTAATCCAACCGTCCAGCCACAGTGCCGCCGTAATCGCTCGCCGGACTTATCCGTTCACGACAACCGCCTCGGGCCGGCTATAAATA
>NC_057795.1:544637087-544639023 GCF_018294505.1 Triticum aestivum
TGCCTCGGGCTCCGGCAACGTTCTCTTCGGTGAGAACTCCTCCGCCGCCCTACTCTTGCCCGTAGGCTCGTGCCACCTCTAGGATTCTAACCCCCACCCCAATTTGATCCTAGCAGCTCTCTCCGACGAGGCCCACGACCACCCGAACCACCGCCCGCCGGAGCAAGGGCCGCCGTCGACATAGTGCTCGCCGGCGACCACCACCACCACCCACAGACGCGGAAGGACGTGCTGATCACAGAGGTACCACCCGATCAGCCAGCCCCGCCGTGCATCGCCGTCGGCGACCACCGCACCTCTCGGGCACCGTCGCGCCCTGTTGCCCTCGTTTGAATATTCAAACCTGACGGGTGGAGCCCGCCTGTCAGCCTCTCAGCCTTTTCTTTTAAATGAACCGTTTTTTGGACTTTCTGCAGAACCCCCTGGGAGTTTTCTGTTTCACTACAGAAAGGTCCCTGGATCAAAACCCTTATATCTTTTAAACAGAAAAGTATTTTTGGTTGATTATTTTCTGTTCTCTTTAAAATTTTGTCTAGGTTTTGATCAGATTTATTTGAAAATTATTTGGTATACTTTTTGTGTAGCTTGCGGTATTTACGTTACGTGCGTATTTTTCTTATACCGTAGATTCCGAAGGAAGTGACGGAGCCGCAAACTTCACCCAGTTAGACTCCGACTACTCCGAACCAGGCAAGCATGTTTGAACTCTTGATATGGCGAAGTGTTTGTTGCATGTTTGCATCTTAGGAGTTTCATGGCATGTTTATGAGCATTTCTTTAAATGCTATATTTCATGCACAGAAGTGGAAAGTAAGTTCAGAAAGCCATATGTTGTTGGATACATATTGTCATGGCCATGAGATGGCATGAGGATGGGTAAGATGGCAGTGTTGTGACATGCCAGTCTTATGCCAGTCCATTCGACATCAGTGTCATTGTGAATCAAATCACATTCCCATTCATTTCCATTCATGTACTGCCACATGTTTTCCGCAAGGAATATGGCTTAGTAAGTTGCAACCATTTTCCTGGTACACACCAAGTAGATAGGCCGGGATGAGGGTTCCATGGCCCTGGATTAAAGCCTGTCATCCGGTCAGGGGGCATGGGTGTTTCCGGTTGGGACCAAGAGGGGGGCGCCCCTTAGAGCGCGCGTATAGAAATTTGATCCCATGCTATTCGAGGTTGTGACCTCCCCGTCTCAAAGTTTTTCTTGGACGTTGTCTAGGGTGATTCCTGGCATCGTGAGGTAGAATGGGTGTGTACTGGTTAAATGTGTTTCTACCAAAATACCGTAAAAGGAACTAGTCCTTCGTGACTACGGAAAGCCGTTGGCTGTGGTCAGTCAGTACAAACTCTACAGAGTCACAAATCCTTTAAATCATCTTGTACTTGTCCAAGTACTGTGTTCATCTTATCTTGTCAGATATCAGTCTGAGTGACAAAACTCCGGTGGAATACATGTGTGTAAAATCCGGTTAAAAGTTTATTCTTGTGGATGGACTAATCCTGTTATTTACATTTGTTATAAGCCCTATCTATGATGTCGCTCAGACGTCCGACGATGGCATACTTGTTATTTACATTTGTTATAAGCCCTGTCTGTGATGTCGCTCAGACATCCGACGGTGGCATACTTGTTATTTACATTGTGGCATTTCTTTTATAAGCCCTTTCTGTGATGTCGCTCAGACGTCCGACTGTGGCATTTCTTTTATAAGCCCTTTCTATGATGTAGCTCAGACGTCCGACTGTGGCATTTCTTTTATAAGCCCTTTCTGTGATGTCGCTCAGACGTCCGACTGTGGTATTTCTTTTATAAGCCCTTTATGTGGTGTCGCTTAGACGCCCGACTGCGGCATGAATTTTATTTGTTTACCTTTCGAGGCGTCGCTCCAGACACCCGATCGGTCTCAGTTATTTGTTTCACTTGTCA